>NC_081767.1:4165080-4277580 GCF_963082965.1 Carassius carassius
ACAGGACTCTCTCTTAACATGCTGACGGCAGGGGTGCGACCGACAAAACAAATGACACAACAAAGCGTTTGGCTACCTTTATGAGCACAAACACCAGCTGCAGCATTTTAATGCTGATGGGTTAGTTCACCCAAACATGAAAATCCCGTCGTTATTTACTCACCCTTATGTTTTTCCAAACCTGCATGACTTCTGAAAAATGTCATATAGGTTTGGATTGACATGAGCGTGAGTAAACACTATCCCATCCAGCACACACTTTGGGAAAGCATCACTCAACTGGCCATGCAGTATATTCAGGGTGTATTCAAAAAGGCTTTGGTATACTGTGTATGGCGAGGAAAATAAATTTTGGATTGTATCTAATAATTTCAGATCTTTAATGATCTCTTAATGATTATTTTAATACTTCTCAATGAGGCAAAGAGTGTTACATTGTTCCCGTTATTTCAGTGCCGAATATTTTAGAAACAAGGCCCAGTTTGACACATCGTTTGATAGCCAAAACTGTGTGCTATGTCCCCTTTAATAGAGCGATCTATTGATAAAGGCCCATTTACACCAATAATGATAACTATATTAGAGTCCACACCGATGGACGATAGTCCTCTACTGATTATAAGCATAGTGCGGCTTTGTCGCCTGCTGCTTTAAATGCTCGAGCTCTTTGAAGTCAAGTAGATTCTTACTGGCTGTCAAAGTTTTTACAGTTCATCATCTGGAAAAAAAAAATTCTGAAAGTGATTCCAACGATATCTCAAATCTGAAAACACTGAGAAATGACAGGCCACGTATGATGGACTGACCTGCACTTTAGACAGCTCGTAATGGTCCACTTCAGCTCCAGGTAGAGTCTCCCTGGACGGTACGGCCCTGTACGCTGAACCAGATGCCAGGCAGTCCTTTCCCAAATCATGTCCTTTCATCTTCTTCCACCAACATAGGAGCGCTTTTGTTGCTTCAACTCTGAGCTTTATCTGGTCTAAGTCACCAAATCTGAACTGATGAGAGAAGGAATGGGTTAACGTGAATGCAAATGTTACTCTTATTTCTTCCAACTCAAACTCAGCACTGATCGAGCACATTACATGCACTAATTCCATTTATTCCCTTTTTACGCTTTGAAGTCTGACCAGCTGGTATTGTTATTGGAAAATTATTGTATGGAAAAACATTAATGTCCAATATTGTTATCTAATGACATCAGCATGAGGTCATTTTGAGTAGACACCTTTGGTTTAATTTTTCGCCATCATTTGGCCAGGTTAAGTGCATTCCTTGTTGAATTTCACTAAAACATCACATCTAGCTAAAATCAAATGAAAATGGACATAAAGATCAGGGCTGGATCATCCAATGGGTATCCCGAGCCCATGCGCAGTTAGAGCCCAAGCAATGGGAAGAATTATTTTTTTTTGACTGTCTTTACACTAAGTGCAAATAGCGTGCTTCATGGCGAACAATATTTGCACTAGCTCCACCCACCAATGTCTGGTACACTTAAAATTTAAAAAGACACGTTCAGTGATGTTAGAAGTAGAGTCTCAGAATTGGCTTTTGATGCAAACGAACCCAAGTTCAAATGCACCTTTTGCCAAGCAATAAATCATTATTTACACTCTATGTTATTATTGCATCCTTTTACTATACAAAATACTGAAGTGCAAATAGTATTTGCCAGTATAAAGTACGGAATGCATCATTACTATTTAGATTTATTGCTTTAGTAGTGTAAATCCTGTACGATGAAGAACTTCGACAGGGGTTAATACCGTCCTTCAGGTTGTGATCATAGGCTGTAACTTTTAGAGATGTTTCCAACAAATATTGCCCTATAATTCAAAACCTTGACCATGCTTGCATTTGTGTGAGACCCATGGGCCTGATTTCTTAATCTGGGCCAGATAAAGATACATTTTCATGACAACTAACCCAATTTTCACCTAAAATGACGTTTTGAATTTCCTTTTAACCATTTTTATTGCTTTAGAGTAAATAAATATATGAAATACAATTTATTTAATTTAAATATGCATAAATGAAGGGCACAAAAGCAAATACTATCATGGTGTATAAATACCACATATTTATAGACTTTATAGCATAACGGTAATCAAAATGAGGGGGAAATATGCTCAGCTGTATGTATTAATGTCACAGTGAAACATATCTTAGCAGTCTTTCATTTAGGCTAAATATAGTGTATTATTTCTTTCTTTAATGCGATATGCCCGAGCATGTTCTTGACACGTGTTTCACGTGATCTGACGACCAAAAATGTGGTTACTATTAGTGCTTAAATGATATAGACTATGCAGACAGCTCACTAACTTCTGACACACGGCCAGTATTTCAACATTACCGGACAGTTATGAATGTACACATTAATATATCGATCTATAAAGCGTTTTTCGGGCGAGTATCCCATTACGCGTTGACAGAACAGATCTGCATTCTCGGAAGAGACAATACAAACACAAATGATGTCTTTATTAGATGACACTGGATAAGCTTTAGGTCTTTGTCGTGTTTATTTGAGTGCTCTAGGACCCGCTTCTCTAGCGTAAACCAGAAGAGAACAAACAGTTCTCGAAAAGACTGAAAACAACACACAACACGGGTTTCATTCAGGGACATCTACAGGCATTTTAAGACTAAAAAAAAACACGATGAGATATATATTTTACATTACCCAAAACGTTTTTATTATGGCAAAAGAGCACACATTAAGTAATCCCTTTCTTATTGTTATAATCCTATCAATGCATTTTTAGGTCATAATTTCCCACTTAACGTTGATTCTGTAGCATATAACGTTAAGCATCCTGATTTGGATTATAATTAAATATTCACGCATTATTATTTCATATCACGCATCATCCAAAATATAAATTGCATAAATACGTGTCCTATCTAAATAGAGTGCATCATCATAACTGTACTGAGACAATAAAAATAAGACGATGTCCGTGAAACACGCGTTATTTGTTTAATCTTCTTAAAAGTCAATATAATCATTTGCAATTGCACGTCAAATGATGCTAAAATCAGAAGCGGTTTAAAACATTTGTTTTTAAATTATGGTGTCAGGAATACAGATGTGTGGCATGCAAAGTATACTACAATAAATCCTATTTTACATATCGAATAAAAGATAAAAGCATCCACTGCTGCAGATACCTGTTTATCTGGCTGGTCTTCGGATCTTCTTCAACAGCGGACGAAGAAAAACAGCTTCGTTATAAACTAGCTATTTGAAGGGCTCGGATGGACCCGGCTGTGGGAAATGTAGTGTCACTCGCGTTCGCTACAAGTGCGCATCGTTTAAGTGATGAGTTAATGGAACTACATTACCCACAATTCGCTTCCCCTCGAACGCGTCAGAGCTCTGCTAGTGGGCGGGGCTTATTGCGCAATGGAAGGCGACGCGCATCCTCTGCAGTCACACGCTGGTATTACAGTGAGTGTGGTGATGAGCGTGAGGCTCTGGGATGGCATTTTACCATTACAGAAAATACAGTGCGATGACGATACTGCAAAATATGCGGACATTATTCTTCTCGTTTCACTGTTTTATCGGAAATTATACCAGACTTATATTAACCCGTTCAGAGCTGAATTATGAAGTTGGAAACACGAAAATGCCAATGCATTTCCTTTCCACAAACAGCCGAAAATAATTAAAAATATCAGTATAATATCCATATCATTACACATTTGCTGCAAGTTTGATTTGACATCTAAACGTTTACCAATGAACTCAAATCATTGTAGATTCAGGTTATTAACATAGACGAAGACGAAATTAATTTAATACCACTTGCAAGTCATACACACACACACAGCTGGAATTAAAATAATGAAAAAAACATTTAATTTTAATCATATTAACAAGCTAATATTACATGTAAACAGTTAAGTGTTACCAGACATATTTTCCTTGTCACTTCACAGACTCCCTTATAAATATATATAAATTAGACTCAAGATATCAAGTTAGAATCATGCACAAGGACACATTTAAGATGAATTTAGTTTAAGTAGATTCTAACACTAGATTCATCTTATGTACAGTTTATTCAATGCATTAAACTCACTAGTTTGCACTAACAGACTACCAAACTAATTTAGTCCCATCAAGACAGGTTTTATTACGCTTTTATTTACCGAGTACTGATCTAGAGTAAACCCAGGGTAAAATGCTCTTTTAAGTGCTCGAGTGTCGAGTAAGTAAGTGTTAAAGACGAAGCCTAAAATTTCCCTTAACTGTGCTCTTTTCAGTTCTTCTGCAAATCTGGCTTGAAACAACAGCACACTCCTCAGACGCTGCTCTGCTGAGAAACGGCAGAAAACTGTAAATGCTAGGAAGATTTCAAAGTGGTTGCAGGAAATTTAATACCGGTACTTTGCAATAATGAAAGACAGACCAGAAAGGCAGATTTTTGGAATAATTTTTTATTGTCTGTACACAAAAGCATGTTATACATGAGATGGGTACAGCATCTGAAAAACAAAAGCAAACAATGTTAATGGTTAATACTTAATTACAAAAAGCGTTTCTTTTTTTCATGCATTTTGCCACAACTAAACTGACAGTCATCACGGCTCAATCTATTCACAGGACTGAAGTCAAAGTAACACATTTGTGTAACACATCAACAACTGTTCATTCCCCTTTTCTGAAGATTGTAAAGGATAAGAGAACACATTAGTGCCCAAACATCATGGTCAGGTGTGTTCAATCCTGCTCCTGGAGGGTTCAGCTCAACCCCAATTAAACACACCTGAACCTGCTAATCAAGGTCTTACAGAGCATACTAGAAACTTCCAGACAGGTGTGTGAAGGCAAGTTGAAGCTGAACTCTAGAGAACCACGGCTCTCCAGGACTGGGTTTGGCATGTCAAGTACAAAGACCTACCAAAAACTCTTCTCAGATGTGCTTGATTCCTATGCTAAAAAAAGCTGCCCATGTGAGAGATCTACAAAACCCCACTGTGACCCTCAACTCCAAGTAGCTCTAGTTGCACTGTCCTTGCATAAGTGAATTTGGAAATGTTCTTTTCTCATGGTTCCTTCAAGCATAACACCTAACCTAAACTCACATTTACAGTTCAGGATAAATGCAGTTTGAAGTTTACAAGTATAACCATCCCTAAAAATGTCAGGCTAGTACTTCAACGACATTCATATATAAAGTGATAGCCCACCCAAAACTGAGAATTCTGTTATCATTTACTCACTCAATATCATCAGTATTTTTTTCCATACTATGGAAGTCAATGGCTACCATTAACTGATGGTTACCTTCACAATGCGTGTTGTTTTCAAGAGAAGAAACAAACTCATAGGTTTGAAACAACTTGAGGTTTAATAAATGATGAGAATGTTCATTTTTAGGGGAACTATGCCTTCGAAGCCAGAGAGAGAAACTATAAGGCGCTCACCACACGAATCCTGTGCCCGATAGCCTTTGCGGGGAGGTTGCTCTTGAACTTGGCACGAACCATTCCACTGTTTCCATGAGCCCGTGTGACTTTACCCCAGATGACGCGCGTCTTGTTGGGTTTACCGCCAGGTGTTGCTGTGTTCCTTCAGACAACATACAACACTCATTAAATAACACGGACGACCATCGACAGACATCATGAAACATGTCCCTGCATGCAAATGTCAACATGCATCAAGGGGTCTATTTGAGTCAACATGAAAAACTACCCATTTTACTTCCATTTCCATATGAAACATGAGTTGAATCCAAGAGACAGAGGGTGATTTTTGATCATGAACTCAAGGTTATACATATTAGATTTTGAAAAAAAAACATCAAGAACTTTTGGAATATCGAGCACCAATGAATCATTCAAAATAAGAGTAGAAACGTTCCGCAGGTAATGGGCTCAACGCGAGTGTGTGCAAACTTCCGGTCTTTACTTTAATGGAAACTTGTATACGAAATAATATTTTTCAAATTTAACAGCAAATAGTAGTATATCAAAGACATAAGGAAACATCCTCCCTACATTTTTGCGTACCTCTGTGTGGAAATTTATCAAGATACAATGTGGAGATTGCTTTATTCTTTTGTTGATTATGCAGATCAGTGTCAGGTTAATCAGTCCACAGGGATCTTATTAAACCACAAACCACTCAAATATGCAATACTTCATTTTCGGAGAGCTGATTTTGTTCTGACTGTTATCCTTAAGATTATAAGGTTTACGACTGTCAAACAAGATGCTCAGTCTCTAACTTTATTTGATAATTTATAACTGTAACCGTACAATTTAAAGTGATGTAATTATGGTAGGTTTGCATCAATTAAAAGATCGGTGTTTGAATTCATGTGTTTTTATCAATGTTTAAATTTCGTGAAAGATCTGCAGCATAACTCATTATCTGTCTATAAGCAGCACATGTATATAGTTACAAATTATTTTGCATTATCAGATAAAACAAATAGGGCTGCAACTAACGATTATTTTGATAATCGATTAATATGTTGATTATTTTTACGATTAATCTTTATGTACTTATATTTTAGTTTTGCCCATTTTTTACCCAATTAAATTATTAACAAAGGGTCTTTATCATTCAACATAGACATTTTAGAGATTTTAACCATTTTGCTTTGTCATATCCTCATCAAAAATATAAATTACATTTATGCATTTAGCAGACACTTATGCAAAGCGACTTATAGTGCATTCAGGCTATCAGTTTTTACCTATCATATGTTCCCGGGGAATCAAACCCCCAACCTTGCGCTTGACAGTGCAATGCTCTACTTGAGCTACAGGAACACTATATACCTGGAGTTGTTTTATTGTGTTAGTAATTCTTTGTCGAACTCTTCTGCAATCAGAACACTGACCCATACTCTAGCAAATTTCACAAGATTTCAAATAATGTTTTCACCATGGCAGTCCTTAGAGCTCCTAAAGTAGTTTAACATCCCGAACAAAGCTTAAGGAATCTTTCAGAAAATATTTTCACGAAGAATAAAATTGCAGTACATTGCATTTTATTACTTTTTTCCTGTAAACACACAACTTATACCTGGGAAACAGCTTTATAGCTTATTCGGTGAAATTGTAAACAATCCTTCGAATAAAGTGCCAATGGCATGAAACCTGAATGGAACTCACAATTTAAAGTAAAATCCATCAGAAGGTTGTCCAGAAAAAATAATTTGACGCACACAAAAAACCTGCTGTGTGAAAAAGAGCAGTGAATACTTGTGAATTTTAAATACATTTAAACATTTACCTCTCTCATTCAGTCATAATTAGGCTGCAAGACTGAATTATTAACTGGTAAACGACAAACTGATCACAGAACATGTTTGTAAAGCTTTAAATGTTAACTGTTAAAACGCAATGTTATCAGCTTTTACGACTAAACATTTGCAAACAACATTGTACGGGAGAATCTGCACAAATAGTGTAAACTGTTAAACAGTTCAGTAGTGCAGAGTTTACAGGTTACTCTTCTTTTTTGAAGGCTCAAAGTAAAGTTCTCCCACACTTTGGATGACTTCGTTCGATTAGTTTTATCTTCTGCTTTTTTCTGTTTCTTTCTCAAGCTTACTCCACTGCCGTCTGTCTCCATCTCGCTGAATGCTGCAGATGCAGTTCGGGAAACAGGTGACATAACGAAGCCAGCTATTGGCTATTCGCTACTTCTCCTGCTGTACTGGCTGAGTAAAACCTATGGTGGCTCATTACTGCCACACATAGATTTAAAATATGAACAAAATGATCCGCTTACGGCAAATAAAAGTTGTTTAGCAACTAATCGAGGACTAAATTAGTTGACAACTATTTTAATCGATTAAATCGATTAGTTGTTTCAGCTCTAAAAACAAATATTCAAATTAGTCATGTATTGAAGTTCCCATGACGTGGATTATTTTCTTTTTTTATAAGTCCGGCAACTTATAGTCAGGTGCGACTTATCAAAATTAATTTGACGAACCAAGAGAAATGAACTAAGACAAATGAACCAAGAGAAAACATTACCATCTACAGCCGCGAGAGGGCGCTCTATACTGCTCAGTGCTCCCGGAGCCTACACGGAGCAGCATAGAGCGCCCTCTCGCGATTGTAGACATTATGTGCTGTAGAAATTAATGCGACTTATAGTCCAGTGCGACTTATATGTTTTTTCCCTCATCATGACGTATTTTTGGACTGATGCGACTTATACTCAGGTGCGACTTATAGTCCGAAAAATACGGTACTTATATTGTTAGTATGATTTTTACGGTTAAAATTTAGAAATAAAAGGCATTTTTACATCCTGATATTAGTCCTCTGGCTTCAATGCTCTGTTTGAAGGGGCGTGTCTGCTGTGAGACTCAGAGTAAACGACAACTGTTGTGATTGGCTGAAATCTTTGCATTCGAAATGTGCATTACATCTGTAACCTTTCTCAAATACTTTTACTACGTTTTTTTTTTACCATTACAGCTGTCGAGATTAATGAATCATGGGAGTGTTGATTATAGCATTATTTTTTTAATCTTTTCCCATCACATGAATCGCTGGAGTGATGAGCATTGAGTAGACAGAGTCTGTTTATCGCGTGAATGCAGTGATCTCATCATTGCAACGCGTTTTCTCACAAAATGCTTTCACATTTCCGAACAATATAAAGGGAGCGTTCTTTGATCGCTCTATGTAGTTCAATCACAATTTAAATAACAGATTTGTTTCATGCTACTAAGAGAAACAATGTGAAGTTGATCGTTTAGTCACGGCTTGATTCACTGATGCATAAACAGTATTAAACGATTTAGAAAGTCTGTGTGAACTTGAATAATTAGCTACACATCAGAAATCACTGATCACAGATCAGACATTAATGAACACAGTTACTAACTGTTTGTGGCGGTGCTGTCGAATCCATATCGTTAAAGTCTGTTTGTAAAGCCTGTGCTGACATTGCGACTAAATTATTTTGGATAAAAGCGCCTTTTAAATGCATAAATTTAACTTAATTTTAATTTAATGTAAATGTTTGGGTGGGCAAAGCAGAGAAAGGGGAGGTAACCTTTCCCTGTTTGACGACATAAGGGGAAGACTCCAGATCGGCCGTCTGAGCGCTCGTTTTCTCAAAGGCAGAGCAGGACACCCAGGGCTTGGTTTACACCCATCGAAATGTCTAGCCACCGGGGGACCTCAAACTGGCTAGGGGAACTCATTAATGTTAAAAAACCCCATAAAGTGACATTTTCATGCAATGGGACCTTTAATTGTATAATTTTACAGCCCTTTTTTTCCATTTAAATAGTTTGATGCAAAGTGCAAAGTAAAATAAAATATGTTGTGAAAATAATGATGAAACAAACTGACATGTGCACAATTGAGAAGTGGACATTTATGAAGATAAGTCGCAGTCCACGTCTCACAAGGTAAATATTTCATTAAAAAAAAAAAAAAAAAAAAAAAACACAACAGTGTAATTCTTTTACCGGACCCAAACATACGCAAGTTTCAAATCCGCTGGCTCAGTTATAATTTATAGTATAGTATTAATAGCAGTGTATATCTTATTTGCATTTGAAGTGATATAATAAACGTTGGCTTCAAAACCGAAGTGATGATTCCAAAGAGACTCTTTAATGTGGGGTCTCAACAACAGCAAAAACATCCGAGCACGAGTCAAGTCTCTCCTCACGCATGCCACTCATGCCTGTGCAGCACTTACTTTTTAGCCTTGTAGACGTAGGCACATCGTTTGCCCAGGTAGAAGTCGACTTCATCGCGGTTGTAGACTCCCTCGAGCTTGAGTAGAGCGGTGTGCTCACGCTGGTTCCTCAGGCCACGCTTGTAGCCAGAAAAGATGGCCTTGCTCCACAGCCTACAGGAGAGACAAGGGAAAAACAGTTTAGTTATCTTTATGTGTATGCATCAAGCAACATTTAACCCTGTAAAGCCTGACACATAATAGTCAAACATATATATTTTTAAAGGAACCATTTACTGAATCTTTAGACAAAATCAATACATCAGCCTTCTGTGGCTCATATAGTACGATAGAGATGATTGCTTTCATCAGCAGAGGGCGCTGTGAGCTACTGTAGACATGAACTAGGACGAAAGCAGTGCACTATTATCAACAATTATCAAGAGAGACCGATACTGGTTTCAAGGTAATCACATACTAACTATACATGTGAAAATTAGATTGTTTGTGCGCACTCATTTATCATTTTACTTTTAATGTGTTTTTGTAAATAAGTACGTTATAAAACTATTTTGAACTGTTAAGTATTTGTAACAGTTAACATTTAGCTACTTTTCATACAGTGTGATTTTGGGGGGGTGAATTTTAGGCCTGTTAATAAACTAAGGAACGTCTGATCCTCAAACATCACTATTTATTGTGGAAACCAAAAAATAAATAAATAAATACACAGTCCCCGTGTTTTATTTTTGTAGATCATTACAAGTAAGATTAATTGACATTTTGACCACTGAACTAGGAAATAACCAATTCAGAAATCTGGTCACCTTAATCTAGAGACCAAAACTAACAAAAAATATAAAAAATATATATATAGCCAAATAGATTCTAATAGGTTATACACACACACACACACACACACACTTACACATACATACATATATATATATATAGCAAACAAGACTTAATTGCATTAGCTTTTTTCAGCAAAGCTTTGATCAGTAATCTGACTCAACCACACATCAGTTCAGATTTACATCGGTGACTGCTTTAGTGTCTCACCTTCCTGGCATGATGATGCTTCGACCAGGTCAAACAAACCTAAAATTAAAATACACACACATTTAGTCATTTACAGTCCCTCATTGTACAGAACTCATCTGCACTACATTAGCATGTTTATCCTCATCGCGGAGTTTCTCTGATCACTTCTTACACGTTAGACCTAGCTCATAGTTGTTACTACGTCTTCAAAACAAACTCATCGGAGTAGAACCCAACAAACGGAGAATTTAAACGCATGTTTGGACAGTTATGAGGAGATTTAAGCCCCGGATGAGAGAGTTTAGCCTGAGCCGACTGCGTCCAACAATCTGTTTCAAATCTAAAGCATCTTCAGTCAAACAAGGCAGAGCTCCGGGGGATGTGGACTAAAGGTGTATATTTATTAATCCTGGCAGAAATTGTGGTTTAATTTACACAGCGAAAGACTAAAATGTCACATTTTAAAAGCCGGGCTCAGAAACGCTCACCTGATTCCGTCTCAAAAATGGAAGAAAGACCGCTCGCAAGGGACGCTGGGAAAATGTTAGCAATGCTGTCTGAAAATCTGCCTGACTGAAATTAATGCGGGGTTCAAATGCTAACACTTTTCCAGTTGCACATAAATCATCATCAACAACAACATAATTAAATGTGTTCTTAATGATGCCTTAATTAACCATGACTTTACTACAAAGAAACATGGTTACTATAAATACATATTGGTAACCACAAGTTAACCATAGTATAACAATGGCATTTGTAGTAAAACGGTGGTTATACAAATGGTAATCAATACACCAAAGACATAGTTACTACACTTTTACACAAAAGTGACTGTAAAAAAAAAGGTTTTCATTTATAAAGCTCTAAAAACCTTTCTGACTGATGTTAGTGCACTTCCTGAAAATATGGAAAAAATTAATAAAGGTTCTCAATTAAATATGTGCAGTTTCACATGATTAGAGCAAATTGTCACATGACCAGAGCACTTTATTTCCCGTTTGCACCTTGAGAGGATGATGGCAAAATCAAAGCTTCAAAACTAAAGGCTTGAAAAGTGTCTTAACATGAATATATGACAAAGATTTTTCGTCCACATGATCTTTAGGGTGTCTAGTATTAATAAATGCATTCACATATATTCAGTTTTGTTGAGTGTGGTCACAGAATGAGTTTTTTTCTTTTTTTTTTTTTTAGCAAAATATTAGGATTGTTTTAGCACCGAAGGCCCTGTGAGCAAAGCAATGAACAATACATTACTTTTAGAAAAAGCAAAACTCTAGAATTTCTTGCTAACAGGACCTCATGAGGAAATAGCACCTTTACAGCTGTCACTTGATCCTTTAACCATACTTCTGCCACGTAAAATCCTGACCTGGTGTTGGTCAACACTAAGAATTGCAGGTTTCTTTTTTGAGGTAGCCATAAGACATCAAAACAAAGTTGAATGACAATAAAATGTTGCAATGACAAAATATTGCACTTAATTAATAATTCAAATGTTACAAAGAATGTACAATAACAATGTTGTAATACTCTAAGCATTAATGTAGAAATGTTATGCTATATTTTACAAAAAAGTATCAATGTTGCATGAGTTTTTTTTATGCATAATTTGATCAAAAAGTTTAAAATAGCTTGGCTGAGATATCTAACCATTTTATGACTGGAGAATGTAATTCAGTAAACACATTATCCCACCGGTCACAATTCTGACCGAACATAAAACACAATTTTTCACTCACTTATTTTCAGACATTACTTAGGCTTTTATTAGCCTATACCACTAAATGACAGAAGTAATCCCCAATATCAGTGCAGAAATCATAACAAAAGAAGTAACAAAGCATGGTGAGAAGTGTGTGTTGATTTTTACCATGCTTTTCTTCATCACCGCATTCACCTGATGAAGAACTTACTCCATCACAATGTCAGCAAGTTTAGAGGAACGTGATTTATCTTCACCCAGAGAGTCGCTGAAATCACAGACAGCACTGCTGAGGAGACCATCCACTGTGATCCCAAAAAGGGATTCAAGCGGATACATATATGAAAGTTGTTCCATCTTCAGGATGTCTGGTTTTTCTGATGTGTCCTGCTGAATATCTTCAGTGGATCACAACTACATAAGGAGCCATGCCTAGTATCTTGGACAGTTTTAGTATTAAATCAGTAGTAATTGAGGCAGCTGACTTTGTAATGGAAGTCAGCACTTGATAGATTTGCTGTCTGGAGAACTGTGTGGGAAAAAGCAAAATGAGTTTTAGTTCTCATGACTTGAGCTGGTTTGTAGCTGGTTTTAAGTTCATGTTAGGTATTTTTAAACTTGTAGATCAGTTGCTTTGTTGCAAACCAAGGACTTGATCTGTTACAATGTTGCATTCTCTTTGATTCAGTACACTTTCACAGAGACATTTCAAAGCAAATGTGTTTCTGTAAGTCACATGCAGTGGTGTATAAATGACCTGAAAGACATACTCAAGTGAAAGTACAGATATCTTACCAGAAAAGACTTGTATAAGTTGAAGTTAGCTTTTAGAATATTACTTGAGTAAAAATCTTAAAGTATGTGATATTTATTATACTACGAAAAGTATATATATATTTTTGATGTTGTTGTGTATATCGCCCACACCAGCCTCGACTTGAGTGGGAAATGAATAATCTGCGCTTGTGTGCACTTCTTTGCACAAGAGCAAAGGAGTTTTTAACTTGCAAACGCCAGACCACTGATTCATCAAACCTGCTTTCCTACAGTCTGTGTTCTTCTTCTTTGTTTTATGGCGGGTGGCATCCAACTTTAAGGTGCATTACCGCCACCCATTATACTGGAGTGTGGACCAGGGCGACTGACAGAACAAAAAAAAAATTATAATAATAAATAATAATAATACAAATAATACAAATATAATTCTTGTTTTTCTGACTTCTGACTATGTATAGGCCTAGTAAGTAACGAATATGCTTCGGGGAAATGTATCAGAGTTAAAGCATACATTTAAATAAGGAAATGTAGGGGAGTAAATGTAAAAGTTGGCTGAAAAAAAAAACTCAAGTAAAGGACAGATACTCCCAAAAAATACTTCGTTACATTGCACCGGTGTGCATACATACTTAAATAATTTACTACATTTCGAATTTCTATTATTATTATTATTATTATTATTATTAAAAACTACCAGTCGATTATCTTTCTAGCGGCCTTTATTTTGAAGTGAGTCATTTCCGGTGGGCGTGGCGCAACGTCTCGTTCACTCTGCTGCCATTTTAGCGCGCGGCGAAGGGCGATTACACACAAATAAACAATGCTGCAATAATCACCGTCTGCGCTTAGTTTATTTGTGATAGTAAAGCATTCGACGTTTGTTTACTCGGATAGCCCTCACAGTCCATCATGTCCACCGAAACTCCATCGGACCAGGTAAAGACATCTGTGGAGTGTTTGAGATCGAATGATGTGTGTTTGCGGCCTAGCTGTCGAGATCAATCCTGAAGCGGACTGTTGTGTCGATGTTTACGTTACCGGTTTATTACACGTCTGTCGAGTGTGTGCGTGCGCAGCAGTCGCTTTCGATTATTGTAGTATATTAGTGAAATCGTTGAGGTAATGTTAGTTGATGTATACAAGTAGATCGTCGATGTAATGTGGCTCCTCAGGTGAGAGATGAACTGTAACACCACGATGTCATTGTTGGTATGTTACTTTCACCAGTGTTTACAACAACACTCCGAGTTATTAATTTTCTGATAACAAGATCTATTCCAAAATGAACAATGGAGCTTTAAATGAAATTGGTTTTTGGTGTACAAATGTTCTCTATAAAGGCAGCTTTCTTAGTTTTGAAGTACAGCTGCTCTATTTCAAAGTATTTTAGGAATTGTTTTTTAACGTGTTTGGTCGCTTTTCAATCCTTAAGTCCTCAGTACTGCACAGTTCATACATCTCTCTCTCTCTCTCTCTCTCTCTCTCTATATATATATATATATATAAGTTCATACCTCTATCTATCTATATATATATATATATATATATATATATATATATATATATATATATATATATATATATTAGACAAATTAGGTTTATGGCATTAGTTTTATATCTTTAACTGAGGCTCAAATACGTGAATTTAAAGGGTTAGTTCATCCTAAAATGAAAATGTGTCATTAATGACTCACCCTCGTGTCGAGACCTCCGTTCATCTTCGGAACACAGTTTAAGATATTTTAGATTTAGTCCGAAAGCTTTCTGACCCTGTATTTTTTACTTTCTGTATTTTCAATGCTTCAACAAATTCTAACTGACCCTCTGATGTCACATGGACTACTTTGATGATGTTTTTCTTACCTTTCTGGACATGGACAGTATACCGTACATACATTTTCAATAGAGGGACAAAAAGCTCTCGGACTAAATCTAAAATAATTTATAACTAAATAATAAATAAATAACTTTTAACTTTAATGTGTTAAGAGAGATTTGCAACATTTCAGGGCTAATGTGGAGAATGCTCGACTTTGAGATTGACTCAAGAATATGGATATGTCCTTGCATTTCTCCAGTGTCACCTGTAGCACATAGCACTCATATCACACTTTTTTCGTTTTCCATTCAACAGGCGGCGGAGTACATCCCAGAGAAGGTGAAGAAAGCAGAGAAGAAGTTGGAAGAAAATCCATATGACCTGGACGCTTGGAGCATACTGATTCGTGAAGCACAGGTTTAGTGACACAGGGTTGCATTCCTTTCTACCCCGGGGTAACGTGTTTTGGGAGGGAATGGGAGGGTGCCGTTTCATGTAAACGGGATGTACCTTATGATTCTGTATGTAAATGAATTTTACTCCTTTTAGAATCAACCCATAGACAAAGCAAAGAAGACGTATGAGCGACTTGTCGCCCAGTTTCCCAGCTCAGGCAGATTCTGGAAGCTATACATTGAAGCTGAGGTTATACTTTAATTATTTTCCATATTTGTGCATGACAATGCTTCTCTCCGTTTTGATCAAGATGTGATATTCACACAACAATGCACAATAATCACAGGGCGTCAAGGGAGGAAACTCCCATAGCTTGTATCATTTAGGGCCTCAAGTCATTCTTTTACTTACGCTTTTCAGTTTTATGAGGTGATATTGTTGCATGTTTTATCTGCAACAGCATTAAAACAATTTTAATGGTATTGGAGTGCTTTAGCCTTTATTACTTGTGTCAATTTCTTGCCTCCTGTGTCATTTCTTTGAGGTTGTTGTGGTTTTTTATTAATTAAGATTTTGTCTATATTATGGTCCATTATTCTCTTGTCCCTCTTCCCATATTATACATGCGAGTTGTAGTCTAGCATGCACACTAGGCCACAGATTAACTAGTTTGGCTTAATCCTGATTACATGTGCACTGCTCCAAGAAATGCAACACCTGGCCGCATGGATTTTTCTGTTAGGGAATATGAAAAAAGCGTTATAAATATAGGTGTGCTGTTTAGGAACAGATTAAGTGTTATGATGGTAAGTAACAATTAGATGCACACATTACATTCAACTAACTTCACATTAACTACCGTAGTCACTTACTGTTGTATGTTAAGGTTCTTGACTCCTTGCCTCTTAAATTGGCAAACAGTATATTTTTCATCTGGGTACAAATGATTCAACGTTGCTAAGAACTTTTTGGTGGAGGGTTGTTGTGGTGATTTTTTTTTAAAATTGTATTTGTAGTTTTCCCTTCTCTGCTTAATTGATCATTATAGTTGTCCCTTTGCTAAGCCCCGCCCTAAAACATTACTGACCAATCCCACCTTTGGAAATGTTGCCATCCACCATTTATCAAATAAGCTTTTGCTTTTTCTTAATATGTTATGCAGAATATTATAAAAAAATGTTAATGATGTTGGTGAATCATTTACAGTAGTGAAACGCGGTACACAGATGAGTTTTTCCTTTTCCAATCCAAAACTGTCAGGGCTCATTCCCAAACAAATATGTATAATTTCAGTAAAAGAACCTACATTTGCTTCAAAATAAATAGTTTTTTAACTTGATGTCATTTTTGAAGTGATCCATTTCAACAGTAATATTGTGAATGCATTGTAAAAACATTCTGCTCAATTACTCACTCGTAATCACTTTAAATCATTTTATTTTGAGTTGAAGTGTTTGTGATTTGCACTCTCAACAGTTTTTAGTCCTTGCTGTATCAAAAAGATAAAATCCATGGTATTGTCATTATTTCAGCCCAAGTAAGAAATATTTCCAATCTATTTTTAGATTGGAGAATCATTTTATTTGCATTAACTTCTATGGGATGTTCTGTAAAGCTGGTCTCTGCAGTCAGTTGGGATTGATTTTAGTGAATGGACAGTTAGCTTTGTATTTCCAATCACATCCACAAAATCTCTCCAAAAAAAGGCATCACCATGGATAATTTGTCCAAATAATTGGAGAGCTGTGGTTAATTAATTTGATTTATATAATATATATATAATATATATATATATATAATATTTTATCGGTTTTCTTAATTTCATTTTTTTTCCCCCGTCAATAAACTTCAAAAGAGTCTGAAAAATTGTAATGTGATCCAGTATACTTAATTGAAATAGTATTCACCTTATGACTGTTTTCTTTGAATGTTCAAGACTTCTGATTCACTAGCCACTATAGGTGAATAAATAGAAGAATAACAAGTACTGGAAACAGTAAAAGCAATACAAACCAATGCTTTTATGATTGTTAAAATAACATACCAGTTTGCAATATCAAGCAGCATAACAGCTGGAATAACTGGAGGTGAATGGCACAAATGCCTCACACATTCAAATACTTTCAGGCTGCTCTTAATGTCAAAAATAAGGTGGATATTAGAACAGTCGAGGACAACAACTGAAATGTTTATACACTCATCTGTATCCGATTACTTGCAGTATGATTGAGCATTTCCAATCATGAAAATAATTGCTATTTGATTATTCTTCAAGCTTCTCCTCACTGCTTGGTTGACAAAACATTTATTTTTTTACCCCTACTGTAATAAAATGCACTGCAACAAGTTTGGCTTGTCATTGTAATGTGCATAGTATTTTGTGTCAGTGTGTGTGTGTGTGTATGCGTGCGTGCGTCTGTCCGAGGCATGGAGACGGCGGTGCTGCAGTGATCATTCCCCTAGAGCCATTCTGCCTCAATACCAGTGTTTTTCACACAGTGTTATGCTGAGTTTTGTTTTCCTTTGGAGCTGTTGAGTGGTTGGTTAAGTATGTCAGGCTGTCACCATCCGCTCTGGAGCACAGACACACTGCCTGCTACCTCTCACAGCTGATTTTAGCGATATTAATGCCATTTAATCTTAAGAAGAGCCACAGAGATGATCTGAAATGGCTCAAACTCATGTCGTTCTGAACCTGTATGACATTCCTCTGTGAAACAAAATAGACATTTGGAGAAATGTTTTTTTGTCTGTGCAATGAAAGTGAATGGGTACCAGAGTTTTGATTCCCATTGACTTCCATTATATGGAGAGAAAACTGTTTTCTGGAAAACATTTACAGGTGCATCTCAAAAAATGTGAATATCATGGAAAAGTTTTTTTTGTTTTTTATTTTTTATAATTTAATTAAAAAAGCTAACTTTGTTATATTCTAGATTTATTGCACACAAACTGAAATATTTCAAGAGTTTTTTTTGTTTGTTTTTGTTTGATTTATAGCTTAGGGAAATAAAGAGTTCAGTATCTCAAAAAATGTGATTATTTTTCTCAAAGATCAATCAAAAAAAGATGTTCAAGATCTCCAAAAGTAGGTTTAATTATGCACTCACTGCACTCAATACTTGGTTTGGGCTCCTTTTGCACAAATTACTGCTTCAGTGCAGTGTTGCATTGATGCGATCAGCCTATGGCACTGCTGAGGCGTTATTGAAGCCCAGGTTGCTTTGATGGCGGTCTTCAGCTCCTCTGTTTTGTTTGTCAGATGTTACTTATCTTCCTCTTCACAATACCCCATAGATTCTCTGTGAGGTTCAGGTCAGGCATGTTGGCTGGCCAATCAAGCGCAGTAATATCATGGTCAACAAACCACTTGGAAAGTCCTGCTGCAAAATTAAATCAGTATCTCCATAAAGCCTGTCCGGTGGATGGAAGCATAAAGTGCTCCAACATCTCCTGGTAGACAGCTGCATTGACTTGATAAACCCCAATGGACCAACACCAGCAGATGTCACGGCACCTGAATCATCACTGACTTCAGAAACTTCACACTGGACTTTGGATTCTGTGCCTCTCCAGTCTTCCTCCAGACTCCAGACCTTGATTTCCAAATGAAATGCTAAACTTACTTTCATCTGAAAAGAGGACTGGATCACTGTGCAAGAGTCCAGTTCTTTTTCTCCTTACCCCAGGTGAGATGCTTCTGATGTTTTTTCTGGTTCAGGAGTGGCTTGGTTCTAGGAATGTGACAGCTGTAGTCCTTTTCCTGAAGACATCTGAGTGTGGTGACTCTTGATGCATGGTCTCCAGCTTCAGTCCACTTTGTGAAGCTCTCCCAAGTTTTAGAATTGGCTTTTCCTGACAATCTTCCCAAGGCTGTGGTCATCCCTGTTACTTGTGAACCTTTTCCTACCACACTTTTTCCTTCAGTCAACTTTCTCTGAATATATTTTGATACAGCACTCTGTGAACAGCCAGCCCTTTCAGCAATGACCTTCTGTGTCTTACCCTTCTTGTGGAGGGTGTCTGATTGTTTTCTAGACAACTGTCAAGTCATTAGCCTATAGTCCCATAATTGTGGTTGCATGTTCTAAACTAGCCTGAGAGGTACCCAATATTTATACTCAAAATTAATCAAACTAGAGCAAAATGGAATATATTTTTTTTGAGATATTGAATTAAAATTTTTCCTAAGCTGTAAGTCATAATCATCAATATAAATAAATAAAAAAACTCTTGAAATAATTCAGTTTGTGTGCAATGAATCTAGAATATAAGAAAGGTTGCCTTTTTAAATTAAATTACAAAAAAATAAAGACCTTTTCCATGATATTGAAAGTTTTTGATATGCACCTGTAGGTTCCATAGTAGAAAGTACTTCATACAGTTTACAGCATGAGGGTGAGTAAATGATCAAAAGATTTTCATTTTTGGGTCAGATATCTTTTAAATGATAAACAGCCATATTATCTAATGTTGCAATCTGACCCGTTTTCAGTACAAAAAAAGTTCTAATATTACTACACTAGAATGTACTACAATTGTACAGACAATTAAGAATTAACATGATTCATTCAGCTAAAAAAAAAAAAAAAAACTCCTTTTTTTTTTTTTTTTTTTTATCAGTGAAAATGCTGCAGTCCCTGATGGCCTGTTTGATACTGGGCAATTTTTTTTGGGGTAAACTCTATAAAAAAACAGCTGTCCTAGCTGAATAGTTACACAATCCTGCAGAGCTTCTATACTTCTGAAACACTAGTTATTTGAGTGCTTGGGAAAATCTTCACTCTTAGCTGTTGTTTGTGCATTTGCATTTATATTAGATCAGAATACTGTAACTTGTTCAAGTTCAAAACTTTTAGTTTTAGGCTCGTTACCAGAATCACTTGCCTAGTTTGGTACTAAAAGCATGCATCCCATTGTATGCGTCTGGATTTTCTGTGTTTTATTGAACATTTCTTATAAATAATTATTATTTTAACTGGGTAATAAATGCAGATTTTGTAGACGAAGTTGTCTGAATGACCATCATTAGACTTTTAGATTAGGCTGATTGAAGACTAAATACAAACGTTTTGCACTATAAAACATGTTCATTCTAGCAGTTCCTATTTTTTTTCCTTAGTGCTTCTGAGAAAAAGTCAGAATTGTGAGATATAAACTGAGAATTCAGACTTTTTCCTCAACATTCTAAATTTACATCTCACAATTGTTTTTTATTTGCCAATAGAAAATAAGATTTAAAGAAGATTGCCACTTTACTTTAAATTACAATTTAGACTTTTCTCAGACTTGCAAGTTCATTTTTATTTCGGATAAAAAAATTGCAAGATGTTAGTTTATAACTTCAATTTAAACTCCAAATCTTGAGGAGAAGTGTCTGTATTGTGAGTTGAGTTGCTGTCACCTTTTTATTTAGTTTTTATCCATGCCGGAAACCGCTTCCTTTTGTAGCTGTCATGGTATTAACATTATAGTTGTGTGTGTGTGCAGCTTTGGGGAACTTAAGTTTAATGAAAAATGTCAATTATATTTGTTCTGACACACACAAAATGAGTTATTTTTTTAAATTTTTTGTCATGCCAGCAGAGATGAGTCCTTATGGTTGAGCACTTAAGTTTTATTTTTAGTGGTGAGAAATGCTGTGAGAAATTATTTACTTGGTTTTTCTCTCTTTTTTTTTGCATTGCAATATTTTTGCTGTTTAATGTTGGCTTTTATTCAAAGCAAAGTATTTATTTGATGATTAAAGATTACTACAAAAATCATTAAATGTTAATTTGTAACTGTGAAATTAAATTATCCATTTATTTATTGCTCTAAAGAGGATTTTGAAATAAATTTGATTAAACCTGAATTTTAAGTTATCATCATTTGAGCATGATATTTCATATATGACTACAGAATGATTGCGACTCTATGGTACTTCTTTTTACTTACTAGGACAGAACAGCAGCTTTGTAAAAGCTTCAGATGTGGCGCATAGGCTCAATGCTTTTTCAGGACTATGCACTTCAAAAATGAATATTTTTACTAACACATAATGCCCAATACGCATCACAACATTTGTTGCTTTGTGGCCTGTCTCCACACTCATGAAATGAGTAATTCTTTAAACCCTAGCTCTGATGAATCTTGTGACCATCACATGCAGTTAATGAATAGAGATAACTGACACAATCTAATGTAGAGTTGTGTGAATGTCACATTGTTGATGTTAAAGTGTTTGTGTGTGCATGTGTGTGAAGCAAATCCGTCTTGCTACAGACCAAGTTTTTAATAATATTGGTTTTCAAATGTGTCCACAGATAAAGGCAAAAAACTATGACAAGGTTGAGAAGGTAAGCGTTTGTTTTGGCATGGAAGCCACATGTCGAGTTTATTGATCGTATGATATTACTCTGATTGTTGTGACAGACACATACACGGGTGTGAGACCATAAAAGCTGAGCTCCATCTAGGTCACCACTTTAGGTCCTCAAAAGCTCAGGCAGAGTAAACATCAAGATGTTAAAATGCTACTCTAGAAATATCCTGTTTGCTCTGCTGAATCCGGCCATTAAGACATTATAAAACAAGGGGGAAAACATACAGATTTGATTCTTGGTCGGATATATTGTTTTATTTTTTTAGATCCCAGTTCAGTGAGCAATTCACTGTTAATGCATTTTTAGCAACAAAACATCATTCATACGGGGTCAATTTAGAGTCCCGTTACCTTTCATGACCCTTTTTGTTTTCTATCAAAAAAGTAGCTTGGTTTTTAGGACAAGGTATTCTTTGCATTACCCTATATTACCATTCAAATGCCATGATATATGTGACCCTGGACCACAAAACCAATCAATTTGTCTAAATTGAGATTTATACATCTTCAGAAAGCTGGATAAATCAGCTTTATATTTGGCTAAGATACAACTATTTGAAAATCAGGTATCTGAGGGTGCAAAAAAATTAAAATATTGAGAAAATCATCTTTAAAGTTGTCCAAATGAATCTTAGCAATGTATATTCATTGCTGATCAAAAATGAAGTTTTAATTTATTTACAGTAGGAAATTTACAAAATATCTTCATGGAACATGATCCTTAATATCCTAATGATTTTTGGCATAAAAGAAAAATGTATCATTTTGACCTATACAATGTATTTTTGGCTGTTGCTACAAATATACCCCAGAGACCTAAGACTAGTTTTGTGTTCCAGGGTCACATATGATAAACATATTAACATATGTTAATCATTCAGTGTTATATTGAAGTACCATGGTTTTGTCAGCTGATTATCAATTTAAGCACCTGCAGCACAATTATAACTTAAGCATAATCTAGAATATTTTGGTTTCGATGCGTGTTTGTTTTTACATCCAACATGGTTTTGGAGTCTTAAATATGTACAGTGGTACAATTTTTTTTTTTTTTTGTAAAGGATTGCAGTAATTAAGTCAGTACTGTAATTTTATGTTTTGCATCTTGTCTGTCAGAAGAGTTGGCTCACTGTCCGATCTCTTGCTCAGTTATTTCAGAGGTGCTTAATGAAGGTCCTGCACATTGACCTGTGGAAGTGCTACCTCTCATATGTACGGGAAACCAAAGGAAAACTGCCCAGCTATAAGTATGTGACACAGATGGCTTTAAAGTAGTGGTCAAGTGAATTCATCTAGAGAGTTTTTAGGTTAGAAGAATGTAAGATAAAAACATTTTTTTCTGGACCTATTGTATATAATACTATTAATATTAGCAAATGAGACAAAATTATATTTTACATTGTCATTTTTAAGAATTTAGAAAAACATTGGTTGATGATCGTCATATCACTACTACTTTAAACACTACTTTCACTTGGCATTGTGAGTTGTATGTATTCGTTGTCACACATAAATAAATAAGTCTCTTGAAATACTTAAAATGTGCTGTTCTTTGGCAGGGAAAAGATGGCACAGGCTTATGATTTTGCTTTGGATAAGATTGGGATGGAGATTATGTCCTATCAGGTGAGTGTTTTGACAGTACTTGTTCTGTGGCATCATGAACATAAACTCAAAACTCTTCTCCTTCTCTCAGATTTGGGTGGATTACATCAATTTCCTGAAGGGAGTGTAAGTACGCCATTTGTATTTTCAAAACCCATTTCACTGGCATTAAAGAAGTTCATCAGGCATTTAAAGGCTCTCTGTATGCGTCCCTAGAGAGGCCGTGGGGTCATACGCAGAGAACCAGCGCATCACAGCCGTCAGACGCGTGTATCAGAGAGGCTGCGTCAACCCCATGATTAACATCGAGCAGCTCTGGAGGGACTACAGCAAGTATGAAGAGGTGAGGACACTGAAGTATAATGGGTGTATTAGAGTTCAGTATTTCAATTCAGATTTGTTAAGAGAAAGTCCTCTTTAACTTTCTATTGATGATTTGGTTGTAATGTGCATGTTCCATCTTTGGCTACTCATAAATAGCTTTTGTTTCATTATAAAGGGCATAAATGTGCATTTGGCCAAAAAGATGATTGAAGACCGGAGCAGAGACTACATGAACGCCAGGAGAGTCGCCAAGGTGAGTTCTGCACGGGTTAAAGTGTGTGTTATGATGATAAATCAGTATGGTTTTCTGATAGGTCTGCCAATATGATTGGGTTCTCAGTTTGTTTTTTGGTCCCGAGCATTTTTTAGGTTTCAAAAAATGCACTATAAATCTGACCACAATCACATCTGCTTCTCGTGATTTTCTCTGCTGATTTCTGTCCCGTTCAGGAGTATGAGACGGTGATGAAGGGTTTGGACCGGAACGCCCCCTCGGTGCCGCCCCAGAACTCCCCACAGGAGGCCCAGCAGGTGGAGATGTGGAAGAAATACATCCAATGGGAGAAGAACAACCCACTGCGTACCGAAGATCAGACCCTCATCACCAAGAGAGGTGACTTACAGGAAGATTCATAAATAATGAGCTGCAGGTTTTGACAATCAACTGCTATTTCAGGCTTGTGTTTACAGCACAACTGCATTTTGCAAACATGCAGTTGAGCTTTGCTATACATCTAATTCTTTAATGTCACTTGCAGTGATGTTCGCCTATGAGCAGTGCCTTCTGGTGCTGGGCCATCACCCGGACGTCTGGTACGAAGCTGCCCAGTACCTGGAACAGTCCAGCAAGTTGCTGGCAGAAAAAGGGGTTGGTGTGCACATCATTTTATATAAACCTTTTTGCCACCAGTCCTTGAAATTAAAATAGTTTCAAAATGGCTTCTGTTTGGTAGCTTTTAGTGACTCCTATTGCTTGTTGCATGATTTCACTCATGATCTTCTCATTCAGGACATGAACAATGCCAAGCTGTTCAGTGATGAGGCCGCTAACATCTACGAGCGTGCCATAGGAACTCTGCTCAAGAAGAACATGCTACTGTACTTCTCTTTTGCAGACTATGAAGAGGTAAGATCTCTAGAACTGCATTAAAGAGGATCTGAGCTGTTTTACCTCTAAACAGACCGCACTTTACACGTTTGCTGCATTTTAAGCTTTTCCATGTGGTCCTCTTATGTGTGACAAGGTCTCTAGCACCAAAAAGAATCAAAATTTATTTAGTTATGTGATAATTTTTCAGCTTTTTTTCTAGTCTGCCTCACCATTACAATTGAATAGGCTGTTTTGCTACCCTACCTTTAAGATTTAAAAATGTAAATATTTATTCATCATGTCATGTGTAAATCTGCTCCTGGTTGTGACCAGAATTATTTTTGTATGGCTGAGATACTGTTATAGTTTTTATTAATATTTAGGATTTTTTTTTTTTTTTCATTTTATTTCGAGTTTGTAAAATGTTCCTGTTTACATTTTCTTTGTAGTTTTTCTTATTTTTTACTTTTTTAGCAGTTTTTGGTAACTAGAATAACCTTGGTTATTGATTTTCTTTTTTTTTTTTTTTAGGGAGTTTAAATGTAACTCACTCTATTTCAAAAGGGACAGAAAACCCCTATTGCCTGTAATTCAACATTTGTGCATTAACATTATTGATCTGTTTCACAGAGTCGCATGAAGCATGATAAAGTACATAGTATATACAACCGCCTCCTGGCCATAGAAGATATCGACCCTACTTTGGTGAGTCCAGCTGTCTTTGGAGACAAATGCCTGTGATGGGCAAATAATAAAGTTCTGCTAAAACTTCAGGAGAAAAACCTGCTCACAGCCCGTAGTGTGTCTGATTTCTGAGTGATTCCAGAAATCATTTCGAATCAGTTCCTCTCCAGTTATCACATTCAACTGGAGAGGTTATGGAGATATCTAGGAAATTCATTGTTGAAAGGGATAGTTCACCCAAAAATTTTAATTTGGTGTTTATCTGCTTACCCCGAGGGCATCCAAGATGTTGGTGACTTTGTTTCTTCAGTAGAACACAAGCAAAGATTTTTAACTCGAACGTTTGCAAGTGATGAGAATCAAGACTTTGAGAGTCAAAAAAAAACATACAAAACCAAATTAAACCCTGCAGCTCGTGACCAAGAAACTGAACTGTATTTATATAGTTTTTTTACTTCTGATTGTTGAGATTGCGCTCAGGACAGTTCGGACATTGCGGTGAATCATAGGTAAAAAAAAATTATATAAATACTGTTCAGTTTCTTGGTCACGAGCTGCAGGGTTTAATTTGGTTTTGTATGTTTTTTTTTGACTCTCAAAGTCTTGATTCTCATCACTTGCATTATAAGACTGACAGACTGCTACGGTTTGTGTTAAAAATCTTAATTTGTGTTCTACTGAAGAAACAAAGTCACCTACATTTTGGATGCCCTGGAGGTAAGCAGATAAGCATAAAACATTTCCTTTTTGGGTGAATTATCCCTTTAAAAGTGTGTGGGATGCCTTATATGCATAAAGACAAATGTTCTGACTGAATAAACAGAGACTGACCTGTTGAATTGTTCAGGTCTATATCCAGTACATGAAATTTGCCAGAAGAGCTGAAGGCATCAAGTCTGGTCGCTCCATCTTTAAGAAGGCCAGAGAGGACCCTCGCACACGGCATCATGTGTACGTCACTGCTGCTCTCATGGAATATTACTGCAGCAAGGTAACATCAACACCACACATCTCTTACATATACACTACCCTTCAAACGTTTGGATTTCAATTGTTTTCGTAAGGGTTCTTTTATGCTCATCAAAGCTGCATTTATTTAAACAAAATATTGAGTATGTAAAAGACTTTTCCCTTGCCGACAGGACAAATCTGTGGCCTTTAAGATATTTGAGCTTGGACTGAAGAAATACGTTGACATTCCTGAATACATTTTGGCGTACATTGATTACCTCTCTCACTTAAACGGTAAGAATGCGATTCCCTCCATCCACACGTCTGGTGAACTGACAGTCTCCTTTTAATCTGCTTCCAAACAATCGGTGATATTTATTACACCTGTACTGCCCTATCACATTTCATACAGCCTATTGGCTGAAATACTGGAGAAAAACGATTTCAGCCAAAGCGTTGAGAGATTGAGAGCGTATCATTGCCCTCTTGATGGCTGTTTATTTACACACACAGATGATGATGTCTGACACAGGAGCACTTATCAGACCAAACAAAGCATCCATCTCCTTTATAAAGCAGATAGCTAGGAGACTGTTTGCAAAGCAGTAAACATCGGACGTGTTTATATTGTCGCTAGGCTATTACCAAAAAAAGAGGAGAAGTAAAAAGCCTGGCCAGGAATGAGTTTTCAAAAATGACATTGACTTATTGAACTGTTTGCCCTTCCCTTCATCACAGAGGACAACAACACCAGAGTCCTGTTTGAGAGAGTCCTGACGTCCGGCAGTCTTTCCCCTGAGAAATCTGGGTTAGTGGGATTTTGATTATTTTATGCAAATATACCATCTGTTTCTTTTAATTTGCTCTTAAACATTGCTAACTGTCTGACTATTTGACTTATTTTAACCCAACAGTCATTAACATTTATGTTTCACACAGGCTACGTTTTAATGCAACTAAATAATCTGTTGGTAAATGAACTGATAGCTGTTGACTGAGCTCGATCCAAATTAAATTTGAATCAGATTGGAAGGAGTGGTGTAAACCTAAAATAATCCGAGCAATGGGAAAAAAATGCATGACTTTTCTTAGTTGGATTAAAAAACACTTTGCGATGCCCAATGCTTTGATACTTATTTGTTATAAATGTTGCATCTTACAAGATGTGCAAACAAATATGTGAATCCGATCACTTTATGAATTCACATAAACAGAACATTAAAGGGGTCATATATGATGTTGCTAAAAAAAAACATTATTTTGAGTATTTGGTGTAATGAAATGTGTTTGTGGTTTAAGGTTAAAAAAACACATTGTCCACATACTGTAGATTATTGTTTCTCATCTATGCCCCATTTTTCTGAAACACATCATTTCTTACAAAGCTCATCGTTCTGAAAAGTGAGGTGTGCTCTGATTGGTCAGCTATCCAGTGCATTGTGATTTGGC
Organism: Carassius carassius; assembly: GCF_963082965.1. NCBI lineage: Eukaryota > Metazoa > Chordata > Actinopteri > Cypriniformes > Cyprinidae > Carassius > Carassius carassius. Next base: position 4,192,980 of record NC_081767.1, read on the forward strand.
CGAATACTTCAAGCGTGTGGTGGAAATGTTACACCCCTTAACACACCGTGATCCGTGTCCCAGTCAGATCACCAGCGCAACAAGACAAAAACAATAAAACTCAATACAAACGAGCCATTTGTTGCATCCAGTAGGGACATAATTACTGATTATAATGACTTATACTGTATTTTTACACATTGCATCTGCATTTGTGATCGGAGAAATGACTAACAACAAGTGCCTCTCTACACTGCTCAAAACTTGGGTTTGATTCATCAGTGGCAAATCCTTTAAATATGTAAATGTACTTACAGACTGTGAGTCAGAACAGTTGGCATTGTAGTCTTTTCTCCGAGGATCAGGAAACATTCCTCCATAAAATGTGCTGCACACATCTGAATATTTTGGGTTAAATTGTTCTGGAACAGTGTTGTAAATACAACTCAACCACTGATTTCTATTAGTGCCTTTTTTTTGGAAAGCCAAACAAAGTAGCTTTGCTTTCACAATGAAACACAGAGCGTCTCCACAGCATGCGGCAGCAATAAAGTTACTCCTCCTTTTCTTAGCGTGAACATTTGGGCAGTGTTATTTAAATCTTCCCACATTGTGACGTAGACATGTGGAGCCGTGTTTAAACGAGGCATTTTAGGAGAGCGTGGATGAATCTTTACTTTTATAAAAAAATATATATTTTTGGGTTTGAGACTTTAGTCTGCAACTTTAGGGATCTTATCTATTCATGAACAGCTTGTAACACTCCAAAGAGAAAGGAAAGCTTGAAATCACACCATATGACCTCTTTAAGTATCTGAAATGGGATTGGATTTGGAGTGGTCCGTGTAAACATACCCACTGTTCATAGTTCATACTTTAACCTTGGGTTAGTAATTCACACCGTACAGTTTGTAATTCCACGGTACTCATATCGGTCAACCAATATGTATTTTTAATTGGCCAATACTGATATCTAGAGATCAAGTAGGCCAATATTATTTCCTTATGTAAAATAAAATATACAGTTAATATCAAACAATACATTTATTTTACATAATAGCCATTGGTAAATTTTGTATCTGATACAAGCTGTATCTATCATGCATCAGGCAGGCGATAATCCTAAAATAGCCAAATATCGACCAATTTATTTAATCTATAAGTATGAAATTAAATCTATTTTCTAGATGCATGTTATAGATCTCTGTGTGAACAATTCATCTGTGCATGTTTCTTTTTTTGGCCTTTTAGTGTTTAATCTAAACATCCTAACTGGGTTTTCCAGTGAAAACGCCAGACTCTCTGGTGATGTATACAGGTCTTTTCCAACCATTTAGTCCCTTAAACTCCACCCCTGCAACTCGCATTTATCTGCTGCCGCTTTTGAGTGCCACGCCCACTTCTCAACATCCAACCAACAACTGAACATCTCTCACCAATTCTGTTTCATTGTGACTTTAACCCAGGATTTAATGCAACGTGAACAAGACAATATTCCTGATGTTAACCTGTGAATATTTTGTAACAGGGAAATCTGGGCACGCTTCTTGGCTTTTGAGAGCAACATCGGGGACTTGGCCAGTATCATAAAGGTGGAGCGAAGGCGTTTCATGGCCTTTAAAGACGAATATGAGGGAAAGGAGACGGCTCTGCTAGTGGACAGATACAAGTACATGGATTTATATCCCTGCTCCCCCTGCGAGCTCAAAGCCCTCAGCTACAAGGTACAATAGGAAACTGAATCATTCACAAATTATACTTTGGCACAACTAACACTCATGAATTCGTTTTCGCTTAGGAGTAAAATGTTGGATATACCTTAGCAGTGTACTGTTAGCAGACATCTTGACGCACACTGATTTAGATATATAAATGTGCTGTGTGCTTTCCTCTCAATGAAACTATAAACACACAATAGTGACAGTGGTGAGGAAACGGCAAGCATCTGATCACAGTGACGTGCTTATGTTTGTACCAAAGGGAGTATACCAAAGTATATGGGGGCTTTAAATGCATCAATTCCTAGTATTAATTCATAGTACAATCCTCCATCATCTGAACGTGTCGATTGGCAGGACGTGTCTCGTGCCAAATACGCAGCACTGATGCCAGAGGCGGTGGTCACTCCTTCTACCCCTGCACTGAAGGACGAGGCTGACCGCAAACCTGAGTATCCCAAACCTGACACCAGCCAGATGATCTCCTTCCAGCCACGTCATCTGGCGCGTGAGTATCAGCACCTCACATACATTTAACACAAGGATCTCTGCTCTAGATCATATGGAACCTTGTTTCCACCACAAAATAAAAAAATAAAAGCAGGTAAATGTGACTTTTTTTCCCTCACAATTTATACCTCAGACTTTTTTTTTTCTTCATGGTCTGGCTTTTTTTTTTTTTGCTTGGGATTCCCAAGTTTTCATCCTCAATTCTCACAATTTTATTAGAATTCAGAATTTTACATCCCACAATGCAGAGTTTTTCAGAAGGGGGCCGTTTACACGACAATGTTTTCAGCCAAAAACGTTTTATGCGTTTTGACTGTTCGTTTACACGACAACGGTTTTGGCGACTGAAAACACATATTTTTGACTAACTACTAATGACCAACTACTGGCCTGGCATATATTTAATACAGCGCTTTTGGACGTTTTCGCAGATATGTGTAAATGCAAATCGTTTCAGGTGCGACTTATTTATCAAAATTAATTTGACATGAACTGAGAGAAATGAACCAAGAGAAAACATTACCGTCTACAGCTGCGAGAGGGTGCTCTATGCTGCTCAGTGCTCCTGTAGTCTACACTGAAAACATAGAGCGCCCTCTTGCGGCTGTAGACGGTAATGTTTTCTCTTGGTTCTTGGTTCTAAATAAATCCGACTTATAGTCCAAAAAATACGGTACACATTGCCTGAGTTTACAGTCCACAATTCTGGCACTTTCTTGCAATTGTTAGTTTGATTTGTTTTTGTTTTTTGTTGTTTATATCACGCAATTTTGACTTTTTTTTTTTTTTAATTTCCGAGTTTACATCTCAGAATTCTGACTATCTTATAATTCTGAATATACATCTTGCGATTGTTTTTTGTTTCTTCCACAATAAAAAATAAAAAAGGTAACTGGGACTGTTTATCTCATGATTTGGCCTTTTCTGCTCAGTATTCAGTTTATGTATCACAAATCTGAGTCGCATTTCTGAAAGAAAGTCATAATTGTGAGAGAAACATCTTGCCAGTTACATGTCAATAGATCATTTCCCTTTGAGCTGTTGCTGTGCATTGCTAAGTTTGGTGACGTGTCGTCTTGACAGCTCCTGGTCTGCATCCTGTTCCTGGAGGAGTGTTTCCTGTCCCTCCCACTGCTGTCTTCCTCATGAAGCTGCTGCCTCCTCCCGGCTGTTTTACAGTCAGTTCATCTCTTTACCGCTTCAGTCCAAACCAGAACACGACTGTCACATAGAATGTCCTCAAGATATTTTTAAACAAAGACTTCTCGTAGTTCAAGACAGTGTGACCATGTGTGTGTGTGTGTGTGTGTGTGTGTTTTCAGGGGCCCTTTGTGCAGGTCGATGAGCTGATGGAGTCTCTCAGAAGATGTGTATTACCAGAGAGTAAGTATCACAAAGTATCATCGCATGATCTCTGAAATCTCACTCCACAGTCGTTCTCATTACTGTAATACAGGGATGTCAGCAGTACAATAAATATAACTATGTGTAATAAACATTGTAGAATTTAAATGATATACTTATTATAAGTTTGCAGTTGGTAAGTTATATATTTACGTATTTTTATACAATTATTTTTATTCAGCCAGAATGCATTAGTTTGTAAATGTCTTTACCATCACTTTTGATCAATGTTACAAAATATTTCTATTTTGAATAAATGCTTTTCTGTTGAACTTTCTATTCATCAAAGAATCCCAAAAAGTTGTCAGTTTCCACAAAAATATAAAGCAGCATAACTGTTTTTTGAGAAGCAAGTCAGTATTTGAGAATGATTTCTGAAGGATCATGTGTGTGTGTGTGTGTACAGTACAGACCAGAGCTTTGGACACACCTCATTCAAAGAGTTTTCTTTATTTTCATGACTATGAAAATTGTAGATGCACACTGAAGGCATCAAAACTATGAATTAACACATGTGGGAATATATACATAACAAAAAAGTGTGAAACAACTGAAAATATGTCATATTGTAGGTTCTTCAAAGTAGCCACCTTTTGCTTTGATTACTGCTTTGCACACTCTTGGCATTCTCTTGATGAGCTTCAAGAGGTAGTCACCTGAAATGGTCTTCCAACAGTCTTGAAGGAGTTCCCCGAGAGATGCTTAGCACTTGTTGGCCCTTTTGCCTTCTGTCTGCGGTCCAGCTCACCCCTAAACCATCTCGATTGGGTTCAGGTCCGGTGACTGTGGAGGCCAGGTCATCTGGCGCAGCACCCCATCACTCTCCTTCTTGGTCAAATAGCCCTTGATGCCTTCAGTGTGACTCTATTTTCATGACTATGAAAATTGTAAAGAAAACTCTTTGAACGAGAAGGTGTGTCCAAACTTTAGATCTGTACTGTATGTGTCCAGAATTATTTTTTTTACTATATTTTTGAGCAAATAGATATTTGAATAATTTAAAAGAGATTTAAAAAACATTTCGAAAATTTCTTGCCAACTCACAATTTCGAAAAGTTGTGTATACTAATATAATATATTTAAATACGATATTTTGGAATTATGGTAAGGAGAATGGGATGTGGCTTATTTGTCATGAAAATGTTTAAAATGATTACTTTATTAAAGTAATAATTATGGTAAAGCTATTATTATTAAAAGATGTATGGTAATTAAAATCCGTATAAAGGCATGACATATTACACATTTCACTGTTAATTTTTCGCATTAAAGTAATGAGGCGTAAAGGTGCTTAATTGTCACATACTAGAGGTTTTGTCAGATTGACATGTTGATGCTCTGCTTCTCTCTCCAGCGGTTGATGCTGCTGTAGAGTTGATCACGGGGAAGCAGTGGGAGATGAGCAGCGAAGGAAACGGACCTGTGGAGAACCACGCTGTGGCTAACAAGTCCTTGAAAAGGCCTAACGCCGACTCAGACGAGGAGGATGATAAAGGATCGATCGCACCTCCCATCCACGACATCTATCGAGTGCGCCAGCAGAAGAGGATCCGATGAGCTGCCCAAAACACACACCCACACACACCCCTGAACAACACAAAGACAATGTGAGCTCTGCACTCTCACAGTGACCGGACAGAGACGTCCACTTGTGTTTCAGAGATCAGAAATCATCGCTAATCTCCGTTTGGTTCAGCGTTTTCAAAGTTTCTTTTTAACAGTTTTATTTTTTAAAACTGGGTGGTTTATACTGTATAAAGTTTTTATTCTCGTTTGCCTCTTAGTTCTGAACTTGCCATGTGTGGTCGCTGATGATGGAAGAGTTGAATCTCATTTTGTAGTGACCTGAGGATCACACACACGACTTACTTCCAATAAAAGAAAATGGTAAAAGGGTTTGCGCTGTGTGTGTGTGTGTGTGTGTGTGTGTGTGTGTGTGTGTGTGTGTGTGTATTCACTGTCTGATTGTTTCATCAGTGTGTGAGCTCTGAAACAAACGGCTGAGCATTTGTGCTCACCACTAGGACGCACTATAGTGCAGCAGATGTTTTTACACTACAGTACACCAGGATGAGGACAGTTTAAGGACACAAGTATCTCCAGGTTGTTTCACCTCAAAATCGGAAGACAAATATAGCATAAAGTAAATAAAAGCTGTTTTAGGGCTGTTGCATTATAACATTGTGAGTGGGAAAGATGCTTGCTTGTCCTGATCTCAGTACAGTAAAGCCAAGGGTTTTTTTCCTGTAAATGTGCTGTGCTAAAATTGTGTAATTGTTGCTGAACAAAATGTTATAATTGAAGACAATATTAAATATATAAATAGCTAAAAATAATGTTTTTAAAAATAGGTTGAATTCTTTGACTTGGGTTTAAAAACTGTGAATGTTTAGTGGTATTTAATATATTTGAGATAACATTATAGTTTTTTTTAATCAATATTTTGAATTAGTTTTGTTGTCATTTTTATTGGGGAATATATTTGCATTCTGAACGACATCCCTGTTACATAACAACAAAGAAAAGATTCATCTGTAACAGACAATGTTGGACGTCTGAACTCTTCAACCCTGATGATACAAGGAGAATATGTATTTTCAAGTTTATACTTTCCAGTTTAGGTTAAAAATTTTATAATAAATTACAAATGAGAAAAAAGGCTACAATTTGTGACCCTGGAGCACAAAACCAGTCTTAAGTCTCTGGGGTATAATTGTAGCAATAGCAAAAATAACATAGTATGGGTCAAAATTATTTTTCTTTTATACCAAGAATCATTAGGATATTAAGTAAAGATCATGTTCCATGGAGATGTTTTGTATATGTCATACTGTAAATATATTAAAACCTAATTTTGGATTAGTAATATGCATTGCCAAGAATTCATTTAGACACCTTTGAAGGCAATTTTATCAATATTATGATTTTTTTGCACTCTCGGATTCCAGATTTTCAAATAGTTGTATCTCATCAATATTGTCACATCCAACCTAACCATAAATCAATGGAAAGATTATTTATCCATCTTTCCGATGATGTATAAATCTCAGTTTCAGAAAAAAACTGACCCTTATGACTGGTTTTGTGGTCCAGGTACACACAAACACACATATATATATATATATATATATATATATAAAGTATTTGAATTCATATATTGAGTTGTGGTCATAATTTTGATCAAGAAAAGTAAAATGTGTTAATTGTCCAACAAATCTCATTCCCTCATAAGAGTAGTATTGAGTTTTTCCACAATATGTACATATTTACAACACACAAAATACTTTTTACATATCATACAGTATAATATTAAATGAAGGTCCTTTAAATATAAACATTGGATATTCTGTTGCCAAAATATTGCACGAATATTTCCGGATGTCCTCTGTAGAACTGTCCGAGCAGACGGCGCTTCTCTTTCAGAGACAGCTTCGAGTTCTCGTGAATAGTTTGCAGTAAGGTCCACAGCTCCTCTCTGGTGGTCTTCTGAACCGTTTCCAGGTAATCTTTTCCAGTCAGACGACGACAGTACATTGTTCCTAAGAGAGGATCAGCCGTTATTAGCAGTTTACTAAATTGCCTCACAAACATCTCCTATGAAAAGATTGCAATGATGCTTTAAAATAAGCATTGAATTTACAAGGAAAGCTATTTCTACAACATCTGTTAATCTCAGTTATTGTCATTACATTATTAAAATCAAAAGTTGTATCTGTTATTATTATTTAACAGACCTGAAAAATATTTTTCACTTCACGGGATGAAAGAATATTGAAATGTAAATGTTCTCATATGTTTGTAGTTATACCTGTGATGAGATCAGGATCCGTTCCTTTGATGACACTGAGCAGTTTATCACTTACAAGTTTGTGCAGGGTGACGGGAATCTGGGGGAAAAGAACAATGACCCAAATGATTGACGTATGTCTCATTTAAAACACCAACAACTAAAAAACAAGGACTATTGCTTTCATTACTAATATAACAAAAAATTGGGGTCATTAAGATTACGTTTTTTTCTTTCTTTTCTTTTAAAGTCTCTTCTAGTGCTGCATTTATTTGATCAAAATATTATTAATATTACATATTATTCAATGTAAATTAAGTGTTTTAAAATGTTTTTTTTTATGTTTTAAAATGAAATTTATTTCTGTGATCAAAGCTGAATTCTCAGCATCATTACTCTAGTCTTCAGTGTCACATGATCTTCAGAAATCATTCTGATATTACAGTTGAAAACCGTTTTTACTGCTCAATGTTTGTCGAATCCATGATACTTTTTTTCAGGAATCTTGGATGAATCGAAAGTTCAAAAGAAGAGCATTTCTTACAGACCTGTAGTGTATATTGTAGAGTGTATGTCTGGTTGTTAACAGCACTGTCACACACACACACACACACACACACACACACTGTGCAGGTAGTTCCTGAGTGTTAGTAGAGGCCAGTCTGAGCCGCTGACTCACTTTGAAGAGGTCGTGGTGGTTGTCCGTCATGAAAAGAACCAGAAGATCCACCTTGCCCTTGGCTAGTTTAGTCCCATACACAATAGCATTAGAGAACGCCCTCTTCACTGCCATTCTGTTCTCTATCTACAGAACCCAACAAACAAACAGCTTGTCAAGTTTCTGTAGGGATGAAGGAATGGTATTTATGTAGGTGTAATAAATGATTAGCAGGCGAAAGCAGAAAAGAGGCTGTTGTTTAATTCAGTGCCTTTCACAAGCATGGCAACTGTAAAGCTCACTTTAGTTTCTGTTTTTGACAATGGCACTTTTGTGTGACAGAAACACTGTCGTACTGTGCACTGATCTGAAGTTCCACATCAATTCCAGTGTATCATTTTTTCCAGATTTTTTTTAACGATTTCCAAATTGTGATGCTCTTTCAGAAACTAAATCACAGTGCTCTTATTTATTCATCAACCACATCAACACTCCATTACATGTTTTGCAAGTACATCAGCATAAAAACACACACTCAAACCGTATTATTGAGATTACTGGCACCTCTTTGTGTAGTTTGATCTCCTGAGGGCTGGCGGCGAGGGCCATAAAGCGCAGTAACCTGCGGAGCTCCTCTCTACTGCGTGAATCCTGCAGCTTCAGACAGAGCTGAAGAGACTCCAGAGCCTGCTCCTGCTTCCCGTTCACTGCACACACGCAGAGAAATACAACAACGGGATTTGTGACAAAGTCGTACATTGCTAGGGTGTTATGGTCTCTACTGTTCTGCTATTAGTTTTCAGCAACTAGATTTGATCTTGTAGCACAAACATTTCGAAAAGAACCCTCTTTACATTTGTTTAGAACTACTTTGGACTGTTTTCACGAGTTAATAGTGCTTGATCTGTGCATATTTCTCTCCTGATTCAGATGAGACAACTTCTTCACTGCAGAAAGCAATATTAGGAATAAAGAAATAGTTTTTGGCCAGAGGCCTGATTTGTTCCTTACAAACACTCAGCTTTTCATGTTAACTGATGGACTGGAGTGGTGTGGATTATTGTGATGTTTTTATCAGCTGTTTGGACTTTCATTCTGACGGCACCCATTCACTGCAAAGCATCCACTGCTAAGAGAGTGATGTAATGCTAAATTTCTCCAAATCTGATCTGATGAAGAAACTCTTCTACATCTTGGATGGCCTCAGAGTGAATTTCATTTTGGATTTAACTATTTTTAAATCCTATTCGATTGGGTCAAAAAGCATTCTTACGTTTAACTACTTGCATTTAATATAAATTTAAACTACAATATATTTGATTTGCATGTCAGTAAAAAAAAAACACTTTAGTAAAGTATATTATTTCCAATTATAAAATACATTATTATTTACTTCATTTTCTCAAGGACCACTAACAAGCCAAATTTAATTTCATATAAATGTCAGGTCAAGCCAGCATATAGTGGACTGATCTCTCACCAAGCAGCTCGGAGACACCTGAGTGGATGTCAAAGATGTAGTTGCTGAGCAGTGGTGGGTGGTGCGACCGGCCGTAGTGCTGAGCGAGGGCCCCGTAGAGGAGCTGCTTGTACTGGGACGTCTCCTCCGCACACCTGGCCAGTCCTCGGCTCACCACCACCACCAGCTGATCAGGAAGAAACTCCAGACAGTCCACAGCCGCCGACAACCAGCTGTCTGCTCTGTTCACCAGATAAAACGGGAAAGAGACACTGCATCAATTAAAAGCACAGCCATCTAAAAACACAACACATTAAAGGCAAGGACAAAATAAATAAATGAAAAGATATAAGATAACGGAGAGATTATCTTAGAAGTGTGTGTTAGAGGAAAAAAGGGAGTTTCTTGAAAATGAGCGGGAGAAAACCACATGCCTCATGGTTTGGGTTTAAACAGAACTGTTACATAATGACCAGCTGACCAGGACGCATTTCGCGGGAAAATGCATACATACGCCATTCGCCCATGCGTGCCACATCAAAGCAGCTCCAGTTGTGAACATTGGAAAATATTAATACCTATAAAAAAAATTGTCAAATTTCTGAAACTGTATAATGATCTGCAGAATTTTATACGTAATATTTTCTGTATTTCTGTTTTATTGATGTATTTATTTATTTATTGCCTTCCTATATTATTTCTGTGTCCATAATGTCACCCAACGCTGCATTTAATTGTTGAAGTTAATTGTTTATACTTGCAATAATAAATCAATAATAAAAAAAGAAGAGAAAAGAAAAGAAGCTCCAGCTGTGAATAAAGTGCAGCTGAAAGTTCGTTGTCACAACGAGCAAGAAAAAAAATTACCACGAAACATTTAAAAGACAATCCTCTGTTTGTTTAATCATTAGTAAAAAAAAACAAACAAACACAGAACTGATTTTTATTTGTCCATCTGCTCTGATTATGTCCTGAATTCATGCGTGCACTGGTGCGTCAAACCATACAGTATATGGAAAAGGATTTTTTTTTAAAAACACTTTTTGCAACTCTCTCTATATATATTTCTCTTGCATGAAATGTACAAGTCTAGTTTTGTCATTTATTGCAGCCCTAAAACACCCCAGAATAAAAAGGAGAGGAGTTAAACAATAGAGTTGGAGCATGATGTAAATAATCAGCATACTGAGCCTCGCTGAAGGCCTTGAGGATCTCACGGTCCAGGTAGCTGCTGGTGTAGAGGAGGTCTGGGTCACTGTCCATGCTGTGGAGGGACGGGCGAGGGCTCTCTTGGCCCTCCAGCAGGCTCTCCAGAAGCGGAAGCTCAATCAGCTGTAAGAGTCTTAGTACCGTCTGCTGCCGCCATATTTCATCCATCACTGACACAGACATGAAACACATCAGATTTAATACTTACAAAAATCCAATAGATTTTGGCAATCTTTTTTAGTAATAAATAATAATTTTGTCAAACAGTCAAAAACATATTTCAGATTGTTTTTCATGACATTAGACAGAGCATGCATTTATTTCCAAAGAAAACATACACTCTTGCGATAACCCCAGATTCATCATCTGTGGTGTGATGGTTGTGCTCATGTTCAGATTTCCCAAAACATCCTCCAGAGATTTATCTGTTTTGACAGGTGAGTTGTTTGAATACACAGAATCTTCTTTCCTGAAGAAAATAATCAGACAATAGTATATCACATGTCTGAAACCAGTCGAACAAGCATTCTGGAACACTTCAGTACAGGGACCAATTCTCACTATTACCCGTAATTAGTTGTACTAGCATGCATATTATTAAAATATTGGCACATATTCTGGATGACCATATTCTACATCCCTAATCCTACTTAACACCTAAATTTAACAATTGCCTTATTAACTATTAATAAACAGCAAATTAGGAGTTTAGTGAGGCAAAAGTCAAGGTTAATGGCTTGTTAATAGTGAGAATTGGTCCTTAAAATAAAGTGTGACCATGCATTCTTGTAGGAATCACCACATAAGGCCCTTTAGTCCATGATTTACTGTGATGCTGAGGTATTTCAAAGTACAAAATCTCAAAGGAAAAACAATTCAGAGAAAATACCAAGCAATCTGTAAGATCTCTATAAAACTTAAGATAAAAGTAAATGATTAGCTAGTTTTGAAAGGTTTTACCAACACATATATCTTAGTATAGTAGGTGACCTACTGGAAATGGAAACACAATGAACTATTCTCCATGTTTACCGCACATTTTGATATTTGTGACACTTAAATTGCTTAAACATCTTTTTAAAAGATTTGTTCTCCCTAAAATGAACATTCCGTAAAAATGTGGACGTTCTTCAGTGTGACAGAAATTATTTTTTTAATCAAATTAAGTGGCAGTGAATAGGAATTATGATTTCAAACTTCAAAAGGGATGCAAAAGTACTGTAAAAGCATCATAAAAATAGTCAATATGATTTGTGCATGTGCACTATAATCAAGTGTTCAATCTCAAGAATCAAGTTAATCAAGTTCTGAACTAAAACTTTTTGACTTTATACATATAAGTTCATGAGAAAAGTAGTGATGCACAATCGTTTCGAGTCAAATCTTTTCAGTCATCAAGAATTCAAATGATCCAGTTCATAAAACCAGTCTGAATGATCCGTTCACAAATCTGATTCGGTGGCAGAAGTTAGGACGATTATCAGTGAATAACAACTTTGAATTTTGGACTGTACTTAAATTTGAAAAATATCTTTAAAAAAACACTTGGAATAGTATATGGACCACAAATTTTTGCCTCCTTTTAGAATCTTGAAAGCTTCATTCCATGTTCACTGTGGTTGCATGGAAAAGAGCAGCCAGCACAGTCTTAAAAATTTCTACTTTTGGGTTTCACAGATGAAATAAAGTCCTAGAGGTCTGAAATGACATTTGTTCCTTTCAGGCCAGTCTTTTAGAGAAAACGTTAGGAAAGGGTCTACAACCCTCCAAGTTATACAGTATACAGTTTCACTGAGTGAAGGTGATGTGATGTGGGAAACAGTGTTGAGAGATAACTACCTTTTGAAGGGCGGACTATACGTGTTCCTCTGTATGCTGAGAGACTCGTATGTACTCTCAATGGTCTCTGAGCTTGATGCGCTTGGGGTTTGCCTATTTAGAAACCTGTACAGACTACAGCTGCTGTCCTCAAACTTGGCTTGCCTCTTTTCTTTCCCAAACACCTTAGTGTCCACCGCCTCAAAGACTCTGGCCTCCATGAGGGCCTGGCAGAGGCGGACCGCTTTGGAACGAGGCACCTCGGCATCTCTGCAGAACTTGCTCTGAATGATGTGAGCCAGAACCACGTCCACGGCCTCGGAGCCCAGAAAGCAGTCATGGTAGATTTTCAGATTGTGGCGTCTCCTCTTCACCTCCACCTGCGTCTGAAGGTTGTTGATGATGTTCGTCCAAATGTACGTGGCTCGGAATGGCTTTCCAGCCATCCCTGTCTCTGTTGAGAGATGGACTGGATGAGAAACGCCAGAATAATGATCTCAGCATCCATTCATGTGTTTCTGATTTCCCACACATTCAATAAATCTAAAGCTTTTGACTGAAAGGAGATGCATTTAATATGTTTAGTCAGGCTTTAAAAACTGTGGAATAAAATTACACACAGACTTTGGCACTGTCCCTTTTTAATACTGGAATAAGTCTACAAAAAGAAGCATCTTCAGGTTTTGAAACTGGACCCAAAGGATTCAGCTTACCCATATTTAATTTCAGCTCTTTATCATTATAATAAACTTGACCGTTGTAGAACATGAAGTTTCCCATGTTTTACCCTCACTGGTGTAACACTGGACTAAAGAAAGCTTTTACAGATCCTACTTCCAAAACAAAGAGCGTCGCTGCCAAAATCAATACCTCATAAGCCTTATAAATGACACCGGGGGAGGATGATCTTTTCTCAAGTGTTTCCTGCTGAATTTTATGTGCAGCCCTGAGGTAATGATGAAGGTCTAAATGACCCGTCAGGGATCTGGATATTTACTATGGGTGGCTATCACCCTTTGCCTAGTCTTCAATGAATGCTCTGCATCAAGTGGACAACAGCTGACTGTGGTATAAAAAATTCTCACTATCGGTTTTAGAGTTTTCCTGGGCAGTCTGGGATGCAGCGAACAACAGATTAATTCTAGTTTTGTGAATTCAGTCATTGTTTGCCCTTCTGAAAAAAAAGTACATTTTAGCTACAGTAGGGCTGGATCAGAATATTCGATTATTCGAATATTCATTCGGTGGGTTGGCATTCGAATATCCTCTTTTACTTTTTTTTTCTCGAACACCTGGCATACCCCGTGAAACGGTTCTCATTCGCCCATCAATATGAATCGCCCATGAATGAACGTCATGATTCAGTTAATCTGGAAGAGAAGACAAAAATGCCGAAGACCAAAGCTGTGTGGGAGCATTTTTTATGTCCAAGATACTAGAAAAGGTAGTATCCTCACAATTATATTCCTACTTAGAGAAAAGTGGTATCTGTGAGGATCAGGAATTAGACCGTATCATAGTACTGAGACTGCTCTCCTTAGAGTTACGAATGACCTGCTCTTATCATCTGATCGTGGTTGTATCTCTCTATTAGTGCTATTGGATCACTGCGTTCGACACTATTGACCACCACATTCTTTTGCATAGATTAGAAATCTTTGTTGTCATTAATGGAAGTGCATTAGCATGGTTTAAATTGTACTTATATGACCGCCATCAATTCAGTGCAGTGAATGAAGAGGTATCATACCGATCACAAGTGCAGTATGGAGTACCTCACGGCTCAGTACTAGGGCCGTTACTCTTCATGCTTTACACGTTACCCTTGGGAGATATCATGTTAGCTTTCACTGTTATGCTGATGATACTCAGCTCTATATTTCTTCGTGGCCCGGCAAAACATACCAATTTGAAAAACTACTGGAATGCATAGTTTAAATAAAAAAACTCGATGACGAGTAATTTCTTACTGCTAAATTCTGAAAAAACAGAGGTGTTAATTACATGATCTAAAAACTCTGTATGTAATAACCTAGAATGCTGCCTAAGACTTGATGGCTGCTCTGTCAATTCTTAGTCATCAGTTTGGAACCTAGGTGTGCTATTTAATAGCAATCTTTGTTTAGAAAGCAATTTTTTTTACATAAAGCCTGTCTATAAGGGATGCGACAAAGTGACCACTGAAAATCATTTGAAATTTGTGTCAGTACGTCATAGAGGGCATAATAGGTTCTACTGTATTTTGTCGCAGCACGGCATCCGATGTAGACATGATGTTAGAGAGAAGAATATGTTCAGCCCCCTCCCTCCGAAGCTTCTAATATTCGGTGTTGATTACTACCGAAGCTTCAAAGCTCAAAAAAATGGTCCAGCCCTAATTTAAGCATATTTTTAAAAACATTGCTTATTGCGGAAATAAACTAGAATATAATTTAATTTGCAGTTAAATGAAAATGTATTAAATGTTTATTAAATTAGTTTAACATAAGCTTTTTTGAGGCACTTAAGTCTTCATATGTACTTTCATTATTATAGTTGAAATATGGTTAAAGTGAACTGCCGAATGTACTGACAAGCATTTATGATCAACTAAAATATGCGTTACTGTCATATCTATTGAAGCTTGTATGTTATGTTTTTAAATATATTTGTAATTATAATGATGAAGCTCAAATTTAGCGAATTTAAAATATTGACTAAACGTAATATCAAATAGCACAGTATACTTCAAGAAATATCAATTACTTTCTAATTACATGTGCTTTAGTATGTTAGTTGTCACATCAGATTGACTATCTTTTGCTTTAAATTGCTTTAAAATGTTTAATTTGACATTATTACAAAGCACTTTTTAAAAGTGTACTTAAGTGTATCAATAAGTTATAAAAGTGTACTTTCTTAAGTATCCTTAAGTAAGTATCATAATATTTCATTAACATTATATTATCTATACGTAGTTTGGTCTGCAAGTACAGTTCTTTTGCAGAAGGGTGAGTATCAACTGTTTTCTTACATAACAAGCAAATGAGCAAATCTGGAAACTAAAAAAACAAATTCAATTTCTCTCCAACTGGCTAGATTTGACTAAACTCATCAGATTCATCCCTCCATCTGATAAACTCGTTGATAGCAAATCTTCCTTGTTATGTTCACATCATGTAGGCTTTGGTTCATTTGCATGCTGCAGGTCGAACAACTGTATAAGTACTTGACGTGATTTTGGTGTTAATAATTTGAAATCATATATTGCTTATAAAAGCAACTAAACCTTACAAACAAATATGATGCTGGTATTACAGGTATAGAATGATACCATGGTATTTAGTTTAAATAAAATGTTTTATTCGAGTTGGCTTGTAACACAATGAGTTAGTTTGGATGAATAATACCACATTTAGTACCAAATTAGAATCCAGTATCTGCAGAACATCCATTAGAGGAGTCACCATGGTATTTGTCCCCATGGACAGCAAGCATCTGATGGGATTCACTCCTCTCCTGATGGCCAGCACACACTGATGTGTTTGCCAAACACTCAGATAAATAACCCCAGAGGGAGAGCATCTCATGATGATGACACATCTAGACTATAACTATCATTATATGACAAAGAAACACGTTGAAAAGAAATGAGCACAAAATCTACTCACTTAGATTCTTACTGTACTGTATAAGAAAGAACTCATTAGTTTGTCGAGCATAGAGAAGTCAAACGCTTTTACCCTCTGGCTACTGTAAATCCAAAACTGCGAAACCTCTTTAAATGAATGCCAAAATTCACTTAAGTATTTAGACTGTATCATACTTACATGAGTTTACCAATTAAAGAACACAAAGCAAAGACAAAACCATATAATTTCAGCCATAAAAATACAACATGCATATTTAAATGTTATTTTAGATATTTAGCACTTACACTAAAGTTAAAAACGAAACAGCCTGTTTACAGCATTCAAACTGCAAATGTCCACAATAATTAAATCAAATACATTTAAAACAGCCAGTCGGTAGACGCAGGAACCTACCTGGAGGTCTGTGCATGTAGTTCAGGTTAAAGCCGGATGTCTCGATGCTGTAGGATTACTGATGTAAAGCATCTCTCTTTAGTCTTGCGCTGTATGTATCTGATGTTCACACTTACAGTCGCGCGCTCTGAACTCATCTGTGCACGAACCCCGCGCGCTCTCGCAGCTTCACCGTGACGTCACGAGGGCAGTCGACAGCTCATTAGTAATAAAAAGTTATTAAATTGTTTGGTTTTGGAGATATGTTTTTGAAGGCAGTTAAAACATTGTATAGTGGGTGTAATAGTTCAGTCAAACTTGCTCATGGTTCCTCACAAAGATTTGAAATTCATCGTGGCATTAGGCAAGGATACCCTCTCTCTCCTTTTTTATTGTTGTAAGTCACTCAGGTTTTAGCATCGTATAGCCTATAAAAAGAAATCTATTTAATGGTGTCACAGCTTTCAGGTATACAATTTAAACTTAGCCTGTTTGCTGATGACACTGCAGTGCTTTTGAAAAACGAATTCGAATATATTGAGGAATTCACTGGTGTTTCGGGCCTTAAATGAATTTAGATGAATCTGTATTATTTCTCCTCAAATATAGCTCCTCTTCAGAAATAGAGAATATTCCAGTTAAACATAAATTAACATATTTAGGTATAATAATTTGTATACATGAAAAACAAAGGAGTAAATGATTTGAACCAATTATTAAAAAAAACTATAAAAACATTTAATATGTGGTTAATGAGGGGCATTTCAATATTTGGGAGGGTATTATTGTCAAAGGCGGAAGGTATATCTACATCATTATCGTTAGATGTGCCTCCCAAGATTATTAAAAATCTAGATCTGATTCTTTATAACTTTTTTTGGAGAAAAAAAAACACATTATTTAAAAAAGGAAGTCATTTGTAATCCTAAAGAGCAAGAGGAACTGAAGCTCTTGGATTATAATACTCTCAAACACATTTTTAAATTAAATGGTTGATTTATGAAGAATAGAGAACGTCCTTGGAATGTATTTCCTAATTATATATTCAATACTCTTTGACGCATAGACTTTTTGTTGAAATATAATTTTTCTTTTGACAGAATGAATGTTAAATTGGTTTTCAATGGAAATGGGTGTATAAGCACTTTTTTTTACCCCACAACTATTTGATATGGAATAACAAGGACATATTATTTGAAAACAAACCTTTATTCTATCATACTTGGTTCAAGGAAGGTATTCTTCTAGTAAAGAGGGTATACTTTATACCATGGGAATTTCTTCAGAAATTCCAAAACCAAGAGAATTTGCTATTGTTTTGACGCAATTCCAAAAAGTGTGATGTTACTTTTTTTTGTGAGGTATTTTCATTGGAAATACTGATGTTTTAAAACAACAGTGTAGCAATATGATTATAAGGAATGCTCTTTATTCTGTGTCCTTACCTGTAGCAAGATATTTTGGTTTTCTTTATTTGGTAATATCTCTTGGGTTGAAGCATTGAAACTGCCAAATACACTGTGTATCAAATAATAAAACTAAGGAATTGTCTTACACAATACTTCATAGAATTTATCCCGCAAAGCATGTTTTGGAAAGATTTAAGCTTAATATTCCATATACCTGTGAATTGTTGTCAAGAAAAATTAACTATTTAGCATTTTTTAGATTATTTTTGGAAGGATTTGGAATTAACGGAAAAATTTAGTGCATGATAGAAATTTGTATATTTGATGTACTTTTTTATACAGAAAACAAAAACAACAAACAACATATTATACAAAATTACATATACATAAGAAAATTGCACATTTGCACATATGAAAATTTTGCACATTTTATAAATGACTTCAAATTGTAAATCTCTTAAAAAAAAAGCACTGAAAACGTAATACTGAAATCATTGAAATGTATGAAATTTTCTTCTTTTTTTCTCTCTTTGGGAGCTAATGTTAATTTGATCATGTGAATATGTAATAACTCATGTTCTTATGTCATTACATTAATGCCACAATTATTATTTTTTTACTTGAGAAAAAGAAGTGTACTTCTAATCTTATATATATATTTTAAACTGTACTCGCAGACAATATCATATTAATGAAATAAAAACACTTAAGTGTACTAAAAGACACTTGTATTACTTTCTTAACACTTTTAAAAAGAACATTGTCAATTAATAGTCAAATTAAAAGTTTTACTGTACATTTAAATATTTTAAAAAGTTGATATACTATTTTAAATAGCCTATACAAATTGCATCAAATTCATCAATTCATATTTTTTTCACCAGGGAATAATCAATACTGTCACAAAGAATAAATAAATAAATAAATAAATAAAGACATTTTTAAACAAAATGACAGCTTTGATGAGACTCCACATTTGTTTATTATGATTAACAGCCTGACCCAGAACACTTTTAAAAATGTATTGGTTAAATAAATAATCATCAACTAGTCTGCAAGTATAATGTTGATGCTTATCAAAATTTAAAAAATGAAAACTTTATTTGTTACAGCTCTCACACCATGGTTTGTGGTTTTTAATGACATTCAGTTCTTAGAAAGCTTTACTTGAAACACTGAAATGCACTCCCAAAGGCTTTCAAGTTCAAAGAATTGAGTCTGACCAGGATTTAAAGTACTTTGAAATATTAACAGACTGTGGCTTCTAAAGGTTGAGAAAGCTGTAATTTGATATGCAAACATCATATTTAATGCATCACTGCATAGAGTGGCCTCTGCGTACTAAGAAACCAACATGTAAACTCTTTTAAGCCGTTCTTGATCGCGTGCATTTGCATGTCCTACTTCACCCGCCATGTAAATCATTGCCCATGACATCCCCATAAAAACTTCAGATGGATGTTATGATCTTTAAGGGACATCTTATCTTTCTTAACTTTGATTGGAATAATGCGAGCTGAATCCAGCAGGGAAGAGAATTTGTTACAACAGTTTGAGAACTGTAAGGCTGTTGAGCATGCAACTGACAAAGTTCATAAAGGTGAGATTTTTCAGACGAAGAGATTTTGAAGTATTAAAATCATCATCAATGACAGAGATCTAAACCAGAGTTTAGTCCTGACCATCAAAGGAAGAGTCAGTTTGGACCGTACTATTAGTGTGTAAGTGTCAGTGTTGAGATAACAGCTAAACAGTGTAAAGAAAGCAGTTAGATGGGGGAGGAATGGGACTTATCTAGAAAGCCGCCTTCTAATGATGCTTTGTCAGAGCTTCCAGGCCAAAGGATTGTAAAACAGAATTTGCCTCTCAATGCTAGCCTTCACACTCTTCAGGGGGTCTCATTCACTCCTTTTTCCCAAGTCATTAGCTCTTTTACTGTCCCCCTCGGCCACAGAGCACTTTTGCATTCCAATACACACAAACACTGATTCAAACAGTGTGTGCCAGCAAACATCCGCAATCTTAGATATAGACAAGGCTTCAGATACTACAGAAAGCTATATGGTGGATGCACTTGTGTAAGAAGAAGGTTGGAAAAATGCGTTTACTTACCCAGTCAGAACAAAAGAATATGAACAATTTCCAGAGCTGACTTCATGCAAAATGTATTCAATTAAAACACGCTCTTCTTAAAAGTTACGCTCCCAACCACTAAATACACACGTGTGTCATCAGAACTGGTTCTGCTACTTCTGCATCCTCGTCATGAGCGCTGATGTTGTTGTGTGTGTCTGTGTCACAGGTTAAAACATTTTCTCTATGCTCTGAATCAACACATTCCTACAGCTCAGGGTTAAATCATGCTGCAGGAGAACCTGTGGACAAGGTCACTGTACCTGGTTATTGTTCCGGTTTTCTTATCAAGGACCCAGAGCCGCCTTCCCTGTGTAGTGTGCTTTATCACTGGGGCTTTATGGAAACACATGGGGTTTGATAAGCTATGGCACGTTAAAGAGATAATTAATGATGTTTCGTTGTCATGTTTATTGGTCTGGTCATATTTCACACATCACTGCACAGGTATGGAATGTCTTCAGGAATGTCTGAATCTCTTTTAACAAATAAGATGACATGTTTTGATATGACAAATATGATATGACTGGTAGTTTTTGGACAAATAAGCTCCTCCCACAATTCCCACTTTTAATATTATCTAATGATAAACTTAAAAAATACATTTTAACATCTGTACTAATTGAATCATACTTACATATAATTACAGTGGCATTATTGCTACTGTAAAACGATTTAACATGCAGGCAGATAGAAAGGTATGGTTGCACTTTATTTTAAGGTGTCCTTGTTACACCCGTTACATATACTATAATAATAACAATTAATTATGCATAATTACTTGCAAGTAACCCAAAGCCAACTACTAATCCTAACCCTAACCATATAGTAAGTACATGTAGTCGATTAATATTACTCAGTACTTAAATGTTTAATTGCACTATAACAAGGACACCTTAAAATAAAGTGTAACCCAAGATATACAAACAGAAAAATAGACAGACAGATGCCATAGACTGATAGATGGATGGATGGATAGACTTTTATAAGGCTTCTAAATACTGACTTGGTAAAATGTAATCTTCTTATACCAAAGCGAGTTAGGCTCTTGTAGTTCCTGTCTGTTGTACTGAGTATCTCAGGATGGATGGTTAGTGGGTGGATTGTATCAAATGCCCATCAATTGTCCCCATAAACGAATTCCAGAACACCGACCGGTGTGAAAGAGTCCTCTCAGCTCTGCTCCCACTCAACCCCAGCAGCACGTTCCTGTCCATTTTCATGTGTCTCAGCTGTAGGGCAGACGTTTGGGACTGGACAAACATCCGGTTCTCCTAGCAATATGCAGCCTGGAATCTACTGACGCCCCTCACTAGATTACATTGTACAGTGGCTTCCTTCATGACGGGCCATTTGTAGACATTGGCGTCTTTGTTTTCAGCCACAGAGATGTTCGATTTTGCGGCATTGTGTCTTGCAACAATCATATTTTATTCAACAGTCCACTGACCAGCCGTATTGAAGTCTCACAGTCTCTGAATAGTTTTTCCATGAGACAACTAGAGAACAGCAAGGGCACCCGTATGAAAAAGAAGTGTAATTAATTGTACACTTCAAATCTTAAAAAGCATATAAAAAAAACTGTACTTGAAGATGATATTATATTATTATAATACAATATAAATATTATAATATTATTGGGGCAGTCGTGGCCTAATGGTTAGAGAGTCGGACTTGTAAGTAACTCAAAGGTCTGCTGTGTGTGTACAGTTGGATGTTGTGTGTACAGTTGGATGGGTTAAATGTAGAGCACAAATTCTGAGTATGGGACAACATACTTGGCCACTCGTCACGTCACTTCATTTGAAGTAAATGGCACGTAAAGAGAAACACTTTCACGAATGTTTCTTAAACATAAGGACACTTTTAAAAAGTGCACTCTAATGTCAAAATAAAAGTACATTTAAAATAGTTGTTTTAATAATCTTTCATGCTTTAATAAAACAATTACATTTCTGTTTGAATACATTTCATACAAGTTTAAATAGAAATTACATTACAGTATTATTAGTTTACGCTTATTAGTACGTTTGGCAGTATATTTCAGGACAGGACATTTCAAGGACAATAAAGGTAATTATGAAATTACATTACAAAATTGGATAAGTTTAGATAATTGCATTTTATATACATTTAAACTATAAGACATTTTTAATTGTGAATAACATGCAAGCAATCAATAAAATTAATAACTTTCAATAACATTAAATTCAGTTCACACTTAAGTATATAACAAAGTATATTATTTGCTCAAATTTCCTTTTTTTCACAAGAGCATGATAAATTGTTTAGAGATTTTCATTGTATTCCTGTAGAGCACATGCATGGAACATATATATTTGATAGAATTATTTTAATAATAATTTTGGCCTTAAAGCTTCATTTCATTTGAGTTTATTTTGAATTGAATGGTAGTTTGTTGACTAGAAATAATCATGCCCTTTTGTAATGAAGCAAAAAGACAAAAAAAAAAAAAAGTTAGCAATATTTCTTAACATATTCCACTTGGTTTGGCATATTGTTTTTTAATGATGCATCAGATATTATGTGATATTCTTGATTTGGTTGCTCTAAATTCTCAGACCACACAGACAATGTACTACACAGTTGATCTGGTTAAGTTGTGTAAAGACAGGCTAAAGATTAACCAGCCTCTCCTAGTGGAGCTATGTGAGTATGCTGAGTGATAAATCACTGCTCACATCTTAGAAATCTGCAGCATCATAGAATATGACTTCCTGTTTGAGGCTGATGTGGCAGAAACACTTTCACTGCTACTGCCAGAGAGTCCTCCTATTTTAATCAACACAACTGCTTGATACATTTGATAATTTGATGTAGCCAAGTACTATCATTTTCAAATGTTTTTCTTATTATGGTTCCCTGTTATCTAACATACACCGTCAGACTTTGTTTTGCCTACGTCAAGTACCCCTGTGACGGGGTTTCACTAATAGCAGGGAACTGATAGCAGTGCACTGATAACAGGGAAATCTGAAGTTGACTCAAACATTCAGACAAAACACAATGCTCAGTGGCAATAAAAGCACACACGTTCACTTAAAGGGATAGTTCATAACAAAATAAACATGCTGTCATCATTTACTCACCCTCATGTAATTTTCAAACCTGCAAGACTGCTGCAGAACACACAAAAAAGATATTTTTAAGAATGTTGGTTACCAAACAGATTTGATAACCATTGTATGGACAAAAACACTATTTAGATATTTTACAAAATAGCCTATTATATTTTATGTTCCACAGGATAAAGAAAGTCATTCAGATTTGAAACAACATGAAGGTGTGTGAATGATTTTAGACTATCATATTAATTCATATGACCTAAAGATAAAGTGCTAGATGTTGAGATTTTAGTTATTTAAGCTGCAATCAGTAAGTGTTGCCTCTTTGTCGCCATCTCTGTTTGAAACCTGCATTTGCAGTTATTTGCGTAATTATTTTCTTTGCGTGGTGTGCATTGGCACGGGTTCTCCGCGAGGACAAATCTAATGTTTTGAGGAGCGTGTGTGGCTGTCAGTCAACACACCAGTGTAAAGTATGTCTTGAAAAATGTATTCTGAACAAGTAACACGTCTGCCAGTTTTGTTCTGACCAACTGAAAAAAAAAAAAAGTTTTAGGCCTTTAATAAATCTTGCTACCAATGGTGATTAAATCTAAACATCAAAAAGTTAGCTCAGATCACGTCAAAAGGTGCAGATTATCATAGTTATACTTTGCTCTCAAATTGTTCCTGTTAACAACATCAACATTCAACTTCTCTAATTGTCATATTCGATTGTCATCAAAAGAAATTCTTCTTTTAACCTCAAAAAGCAATTTCATTCCTTAGGACTTGTTTTAAAATGACAAGTTTAATTATTTCAGCATAGCCTATATTTCATGAAAAAGCATGTAGCTACAATGATATGACTGTGTCAATAACTTTATCCCCTTTAATTGTGAAATGGTAATAAAAGTAAGAAATGAAATATGCGTGTTATCAGTGCCAGGTTTTGGAGGTGTTATTTCCACGCTAATAAACTATTTCTGTGGTACATACTGATTTGTGTGTGTGTGTGTGTGTGTGAAAGTGAGGGGAGGAGCTTTTAGACTTAATTGGACATGTGGAACAATGGCGAATTCTCTCTTTAATATATAGCCGTTATTTTAGTTAAATACAGTTCTTAATGCAACATAAGTTACCATTCACTATTTCTTACATTTAAACTCGTTTAAAAATAATTTAAGAAGTAAAATTTTTACATTTAATTGTTGCGAAAAGACCGATGTGATTCGTTTCGGTGATTGACATCGAATCCGTTTGCTTTGCTTAAAATAAAATGATTTACAGCAAAGAAACAGTTTTATAGTTTTATGTCCTGGTCCCAGGAGCTAGCTTACACAAAAACTGAAAAAAAAAAAAATACATTTTGGGGTTGAAATAAAATAACCTATGATTTTTAGGCTACGTTTACAAAGCAATGGTGTAGTCAAAAACAGAATTTTTTTGCGTTTACACATATCTGCGAAAATGCCCAAAAACGCTGTATGATGTATGCGAGGCCAGTAGCTGGCGCTGTTACCTTGTTAGTAAACAGTACCTGTAGGGAAGAGATGATTATATGATGTACAGTATTGTTCAAAATAATAGCAGTACAATGTGACTAACCAGAATAATCCAGGTTTTTAGTATATTTGTTATTGCTACGTGTTACCAGTAACAAGTTACCAGTAGGTGCAGTAGATTCTCAGAAAACAAACAAGACCCAGCATTCATGATATGAACGCTCGTAAGGCTGTGCAACTGGGCAATTAGTTGAAAGGGGTGAGAAGTGGGTGAAAGGGGTGTTGAAAGTGTGGCATTCGATCACTGAGGTCATCAATTTTGTGAAAAAATAACAGGTATGAATCAGGTGGCCCCAATTTAAGGATGAAGCCACTTGTTGAACATGCATTTGAAAGCCTGAGGAAAATGGGTCGTTCAAGACATTGTTCAGAAGAAGAGCGTAATTTAATCAAAAAGTTGATTGGAGAGGGGAAAACCTATAAAGAGGTGTAAAAAATGATAGGCTCTTCAGCTAAAATGATCTCAAATGCCTTAAAATGGAGAGCAAAACCAGAGAGACGTGAAAAAAAATGCAAGACAACCATCAAAATGGATCGAAGAATAACCAGAATGGCAAAGGCTCAGCTAATGATCAGCTCCAGTATGATCAAAGACAGTCTGGAGTACTGTGACAGTTAGAAGACGTCTGTGTGGAGATCATTTCTATTTACAAGAACCCCCCGCAAAATCCCTCTGTTAAAAAAAAGGCATGTGCAGAAGAGGTTACAATTTGCCAAAGAACACATCAACTGGCCTAAAGAGAAATGGAGGAACATTTTGTGGACCGATGAGAGTAAAACTGTTCTTTTTGGGTCCAAGGGCCACAGACAGTTTGTGAGACGACCCCCAAACTCTGATTTCAAGCCCCAGTACACAGTGAAGACAGTGAAGCATGGTGGTGCAAGCATCATGATATGGGCACGTTTCTCCTACTATGGTGTTGGGCCTATTTATTGCATACCAGGGATCATGGATCAGTTTACATATGTCAAAATACTTGAAGAGGTCATGTTGCCTTATGCTGAAGAGGACATGCCCTTGAAATGTTTTTTCAACAAAACAATGACCCCAAACACACTAGTAAACGAGCAAAGTCTTGGTTCCAAACCAACAAAATTAATGTTACAGAGTGGCCAGCCCAATCCCAAGACCTTAATCCAATCGGGAACTTGTGGGGTGATATCAAAAATGCTGTTTCTGAAGCAAAACTAAGAAATGTAAATGAATTGTGGAATGTTGTTAAAGAATCATGGAGTGGAATAACAGCTGAGAGGTGCCACAAGTTGGTTGACTCCATGCCACACAGATGTGAAGCAGTTTAAAAAAACGGTGGTCATACAACTAAATAGTGATTCACAGGATTGCTAAATCCTAGAAACAAAAACGTTTGTGCAAAATAGTTTTGAGTTTGTACAGTCAACGGCAGACACTGCTATTTTTTTGAACACACCCTTTTCAATTAATTGCCCAATTGTACAGCCTTACGAGCGTTCATATCATAAATGCTGGGTCTTGTTTGTTTTCTGAGAATCTACTGCACCTACTGGTTACTTGTTTGCCACCTAGCAGTAACAAATATACTAAAAACCGGGATTATTCTGGTTAGTCACATTGTACTGCTATTATTTTGAACAATACTGTATATGATGCGTCTCCGCTGTTGGTTGTAAAGTAAATCCACACTTTGCTGAAGAAGCGTCAGCAAACTCTTGAGAAGCAGCAACAGTACCATATCCTTCGCCATTGTTGTGTATGTTTGTTCGCGCCTGTCTTTAAAATCAACACCCATGTCTACATGCCTAACATGAACTACGAACGTGCACGATGTCACCGTTTTCAAAGATTTCCGATAACGGTGCCATTTTAAAAAACTTGCACTTTGAAACCTGTTTTCAGTCCCCAAAACGCCGTTGTCGTGCAAACGAACAGTCAAAATGCATAAAAGGTTTCCTGTTTTTGGCTGAAAACGTTGTGTAAACATTTGCACACTATAAAAGTAACTTAATCTGTTAATCACTCAAGTAGCTCCGATGTGATCGCGCGAATGCTCCATTACAGATGGTTTAGATCTATTTAAAATAACTGGAAGCACATTCAAGTTAAAATATCTGTTCTTCATCATTAAAATGGTGAATACACTTTATATCACCTGAAGTTGTCGAATCAAAGTATTACTGATAACATACAACAGTTCAATAAATTATAAGTTATTACATTTTAGAAAAACTTGTGAGTTGGCCAACTTTTTTTTCTCATTTTGGTCTGCCAACAAAAGCAGTTCGAGAAGAATTGACAGCAGAATCAACAGTTGCATTGCTTGTTTCCGAGCAAGACACAGTAGCTTCTTTTGAGAATGATACACATTTATGAACAAAATTGGTTTAGTAAATGATTCAATGGCTAAATGTTTCATAAAATCCCTTGCTTTATGTTGCGCAAATCAATGAACATTTAATGACTCGCATGACGTAATGATGTAACGTGCACTAATGAGAAAAAGGATCGTGTTTCTTTTAATAAGTGACAAAACTGCTACGAAAAGGTACCAAGCCAATCGAAAGAGATTTGAAATGAAGTTTTAAAGAAATAACTTCAGGTATATTGTGAAGAAAAAACAGCTGTTTTCATCCAACAAATAATGATTATTTACAAATGAAGTACTCACTCAAAGTTCTCATATAAAAGGAAATTTATTTTCACATGTCTGCAAAAACACTGTAGTGTGTAACACAGCTACACCTTAAAAGCGAAAAGAACTAATTTCAATGCTGTCGGCAAAGTAATTTGTTCAAAACGGTGGCAAACTTGTAAAATCCCCAAATAAAGGAACTTCCGATGTGTAGTATACAATGTGCATATGACATATAAATATATAGGCCATCTACAAATGTATGAGAAATGACAACAGTATTTCCTTCGGAAAAATACATCTGTGAGATAAAATAAATGTTTTGAGTATAAAGAGATTTATATATCAGAAAAAATATTTTAAGTAAATGCTTTTTTTTTTTACAACAAAATTTCACAAAAGCAGTATAGGAATTGCACCAACTCCGTTATAATAAACAGAGTTTCCTCATGAGAATCCTCTGACAAACAAGCTGTCTATACAAAATGAAAATGTACATTATCATATAGAAATCTGGCATTCAGACGCAAAAATGTATGTTTTACATATATTTATATCTATGTATAATTTTATTTTTATAATCACCTAGGCCTCCAAACCACAATTATAGACTGATATTATTCTTTTAAACCAAAGAAGGTTCTCAGCAAGACACATGTATCGCATAACAGATCAATTCTGGTCCTTATTGATAAGAGGAAAGGATGCAGACCTTGATTCAGTACAGACAATACTCAACTACAGCTTAAGCAGGTTTCCATGTAAAACCACAATCCATTGTCTCTGGAAAAAGGCAGCCGTTTGGTCTATTTATTTCAATTTGTTAAAACCCTCACAGTCTCTTCGTACTGATGTCTGTCCTCAGTGCAGGTTCATCAGGTGAATGAATGCTCATTCCCATATATGCTTGTTTATCAGCAGAATCTAGGCTTCTGTTCAAAGGCAGGCCTGCTGCACCTGTGTCAGAAGCTCCCCGAAGCGATCGAACAGGCCCTCGACCCATGTCCTGTTGCAAATGCATGTCTGAACCATCTCCTCCTGCCCCAGATCTTTACCTCGCGACTTCAACAACCGAATCTGATGAGAGAGAAACACACTGAACAAACATAGGACCCACAGTACTGTAAACATAAACTAGATATTTCATTTTCTAAAGAGCGAAATGTCACTGTTTAGGGGGTTCGGAGTTCGTTGTTTAGTGGAAGCAACCAGATTCAAACCCAAATCTCCCATATGAGCACCATAGCTCAACGTGAAGGAACTGCAGGGGGTATGAGTTGATGGAAAGCTAATAATTTATTAAATCCGAATATAAAATTACAAATAATAAATAATCAAAATAAAACAGAAAATGCAATATACTTTAGTGTGATTATCAAATCAAAAGCTAATTAAATAAGAATAGTCTTAATGCAATGTGTTCTTGGTTCCCTTTATTAACACATTTAAATTATTTCCAACATTTCCGTGGACAGAAGAATTTCACCAGCATTCCTTTCAAAATAAAAGTTTGAGAATTTAGAAGCCCAAGGGTTGAGGGTTTAAGAGTGAATCATTTAAGACGTAAATGTTGCAAGATTTTAGTGTAAGATGATATTTTACACTAAAAGTTAATTTAGTTAAAACTAATAATACTAATGAAGACCCTGAAATAAGTATTTTGTTGTTTTCAGCATGAGCAATAAGAGATTAAATATATATATATATAGATATATGAAAAAAATAATAACAATAAAAAAACTATATAATATTTTGAAATAATAAATAACAATAATACATTAAAGTAATGAATTAAATACAAATAAATATTAAATATTTTATCTGTACCATTTAACCATTAACCAACATCAGAGGACTGTGAATATGCAAATGTGTTGTTATTTTATAAAAAATATTAATGTAAAATCTCTGGGGGTGCTTCAAGTAAATGTGATGTCATGTCTGAGGGGTTCCAGCCAACAAAACATTTGGGAAACCTTGCGCTTGGCCAACGTTCAGGTCTTATTTTACTAAAGCAAACAGTGTGAGGTGGAGTATTTTACCACTGAGGATAAAACAAGACACGTCAGGGCTGATACTGATATGAACACCGCTAGTCAAAACAAGATGCTTTCAAAGATTCCTAGCGCTTGTCAGCAAGGACTAGTAGATAAACGCACACAAACACACACACATACTAATGCCTCACCTCCTCCATACACATCAGGTATGTGTGGTACTTATAGTGTTGTAGAGAGTGATACAGGGAAAACCACTTTGTTTTCTGCTGATCCACTGTGTATTCCTGATCGAGTGGGAAAAACAGAGAAATAAAGACAGTGACCTAAAAGCCAGTATGGTATACCTCCTAGTGGTCAAACAAAATGTAACCAGTTGTTATCAGGATATTTGGCATTCGCAACACTTGTACTGCTAGACCTGCAATACCCACCAGGGGAAGTTTGCAGGGCGATTTCGAGGGCTTCATGGTTTTCCTGTTGTAAGCCCTCCCACTTAACCTCACTTTAAAAACGGGAGTCTCGCAGTCTGTTTTCAGCTCGGTCACCACGGACAGCTCAGGCAAGCTGTCTAATGCATTCTGCCGGACAAAATAACATGCATTAGCACAGTGTCTGTGTTTACATGCACATATCTTCATCAGTCCTGTTTTCATTAGTCTGAATGCACATTTCAGCATTTCTGTGTCAAACTCTGCAAGCCTACAAAAACATCTATCAAATGTATTCTTAACAAATGTCTGTGCATGAGAAGAACAGTGCTTTCTTTCACTGGCTGTGTCAGAGAAATGATCAAGTCAGCTAACTAACAGAATTGATTGTGCATTTGAAATTTTTTGGCTTTCTTTTAGGGATATTTACAAGTATATATTTCCAAAACCAATAGGTTTGTGGGTTATTTTAATTACTAGTCAACTAGTTGGTTTTAAAGGAATAGTTTACCTGAAAATTAGAATCTGCTGAAAATGTAGTCCCCCTCAGGCCATCCAAGATGTAGATGAGTTTTTTTTTTCATCTGAACAGATATGGAAAAATGTAGCATTGCATCACTTGCTCACCAATGGATGCTCTGAAGTGAATGGGTGCCGTCAGAATGAGAGTCCAACAAGTTGATTAAAACATCACAATAATCCACACCGCTCTAGTCCATCAGTTATTGCATTGTGAATAAAAAAGTTTGTAAGAAACAAATCCATCATTATAATTTTCTCTCCTGATTCAGACCTCAATATTATGGATAGAGGACTCGTTTTTTGGCCAGAAGCAACAGTTTGAAGTTAAAAATGTCTTGATGGATTCTTACAAACAATTCGATGGACTGGAGCGGTGTGGATTATTTTGATGTTTTGATCAGCTGTTTGGACTCTCATTCTGACGGCACCCATTCACTGCAGAGCATCCATTGGTGAGCAAGTGATGGAATGCTACATTTCTCCAAATCTGTTCAGGTGAAGAAATAAAAAACTCATCTACATCTTGGATTGTCTCAGAGTGAGTACTTTTTTTAGCAGATTTTCATTTTCAGGTCATTCTGACGGCACCCATTCACTGCAGAGCATCCATTGGTGAGCAAGTGACGGAATGCTTCATTTCTCCAAATCTGTTCCAATGAAGAAACAAACTCATCTACATTTTGGATGGCCTGTGGGTAGGTATATTTTCAGCATATTTTCATTTTTGGCTTAAGTATTCCTTTAATTCAACCCCCCCCAGCCCCCAACCCAAAAAAACAGAAGCTATTAGTCAGAGTTTTAAATGTGACAATTATTGAGAGCTGAAGCAGGACTGTGATATACTGATGGCGACATGAAAAATGGTGACTAACTTTGAAGATCTGACCCATGCGCAGTTTGGGCAGCAGCCTGCGCCTGTTGTCTGTGATCATTCCATCCACCCTCTTCATGTGAGGCAGCAGTAGCTCGTCTGAACACAGGAGCAGATCAACCACAAAGGTCAGCTTCACCATGAGCCACTCATTAACACTCCTGTTACAAATCAGACAGTTTGATCCTCGACTTCTCACCGTTCTCACGCTCTAGCGCGTTCATGACGTCCGCGTCCAGGGCGATGGTGATCAGCAGCTCAACAAAGCTCTTAAAGCTTTCCTTCATTGTTCTGGTGTTCAGGAAACGTGAGGCGAACGGAACCGGAGGCTTAAACTCTAAGATGGGGATAAATGGGATTGGACAAAGAATGAGTGTGGAACAACAGCAACATTCAGACTGATCTTATTGATCCCCCATAAGACATTAGGGTGCGAGAAAATATTAGCCACTACAACCTGAAATATAAAAAATCATTCTAATTAGAAGATGATTCTGTAAAAAATTTGGTTTTGAATGTATGGTTCTAAGTGATATTGTCAATTTTAGAATAGTTGATTCTTCTATACATTTCTCAAAATTCCATCTGTAAAACTTGTTGGTGCACAAAACAAGTTGTATAATATAACTTTATTTATAATTTACATTGAAATTGACATTTCAGATTACACTTTGCAGAACGTCACTACAACATATTTTTGCTGTGTTCTTGTTGCATTTACGCAGCTATATCCATCCAGCAGATGTCCTTAGTGAGTGGAGTTTTGAGTGCATCATTTAGTTCAAAAACTAACACTGATGTGCACAGATGCACATTTGAACACAACGAGGTCATACTTCCTCTGCTGTCACATGTCTCACCATCATCCTCACTCACAGCCTCCAGTGAGGAGTCGGAGGGAGATGTACTGAACTCTTCTTTCCATTGCTTTCTCTTTTTAGGTGGCGGTTCAGCCTTGGCTTTTGGATGCTTGGGTCTGGGTTTAGATAGAGCTCTCTGTTGTGTTGTTTTCTCCGGGGGAGAGTCCGTCACAGACGATGCAGTCAATCTTTGGGCCAGAAGAGCTTTAGCATGAGAGCCTCTGGGAACAACAAATAAATAAATTAATGTCATTTGAAATATGTAGATTATCAAAAGTGTAGTCAACAAGGGAACGGTTTTGACAGAAAATGAAATACTGTGAATTTCATACTAGCTGGCTGGAATAGAGTAACGTGTGGGATCAGTTTGATGTTGAAGATTTCAAACACACTGGCAGGAGATTGATGTTCCATGGAAAAATATTTGGCTGAGTGGGACTGCACAATAGAGGCCTGTGGCTCAGCTTGACATTTTAGTGAAGAAAACTCTGTAAAAATCTGTATTCAGTTACACATTTAGAACTGATAGGAGGCATAAACACGACTGGTGACACCAATGTCTCTAAAGTAGCGACAGATTTTTTTTCCATATTGTGATGTATATCAGAGTGTAATCGATTGTCGATTATGGTTCTTAGCATCAGTTGTTGACTAGATGTTGAGATGTGGGCGTCTCCCAAAGTGGAAGATGATGAATGTGAGAAAACGTGAATATGTCACCAAATAGAAGATACAATGATTACATATTTATTACACTTTACGAGGTCAAAAATATGTTTAAAATGAAACATGCATGGATAACCTGTTTAAAATAAGACCTATAATATGCATTTAGAAAATAGATGGGGTGAATCTTCATTTCAGCCTGACTTTAAGCCATTTTGATAATGTCCTTTGCACAGCACATGCGCGTACAGCCCACAAATGAGGAAAGACTGAAATCTGTTTGTAAACATTACTTTCTAACCACGTATTTAAAATCTGACCAAAAAAACAACAACATTTGTTTCTTCATTAGCTGAATTCTCTTTAAGAAATGGTGTGTACCTCATTGAATGCATGGGCTTCCATCGTGGTTTCCTGCTGCAGACTCGAACATACTCCCGCTTGTTGACAGTATCAAGAAATTTGACATGTACTCTCCTGTACATAGACTTAGCATCACCAAAATACCCCAAATACTGTAAAAAAGGATAAGACACTGCCTGTTGTTCAAAGTATTTTGAGATACCCATTGGAAACACACTATGTTGGCACATTTTGTATTGGCACTTACACTGTTGGTGGCAAAGAACACTGGTTTCCTGTCCCTGCGCTCCGGTACAAACTTCTGCAGCAGGGCTTTCTGCACCTTCCAGATGGCTGGTGGTTCGACTCCCGCTTTCAATGTGATCTACACCCAAAAACACACACAAAAAAAGGTTTAAAAGAGACAAAGGGTTTGATTAAACACAGAGAGTCTGCCCTATGTCTCTTATGGTTGACAGGAGATGGGTGAAAACATAGATAACTGCTCAGCCACAAATGATACGTTACATTATGTAATTTCATCAATTTATGCAGAATAAGGCATTTATATGTGCTTTATAAGTACTAATAAACAACCAATTTGCTAGTCATATGCATGCTTATTCGCAACTAGCTAATAGTGAGAATTGGTCCCTATTTTAAAGTGTTACTGAATTATTATTTAACTAAATGGCATATTTAATTGGACTGGATCCTGCAAGTGGTTGTTCCATATCGGAAAGCAATATCCCATGCAGCCTAGGTGAACAGGTAACAAAGACAGGCATTTTCCACAAAAAAATGTGCACAATACTGGAACATGCAAGTAAGGGTTGATTTTATGTTGACTTCAACAGGCTCATAAAATTCCCAGCATACCTCCAGCCTTTCAATATCCTCATTCCTAACAACGAACTCGTCACGCTCCCGGTACATGCCTTCCCCTCCACTATCTGACAGCTCCTCGTCCATCAGGCCCTCGATAGCAACTGAGTTCAGTTGAACAGCTAGCTTGTCTGGAGGCACATCCTTTAGTAACTCCTCTGCAGACATCTTCTGTAGAGCTGTCTGTCGGTCCTGTGGCTTGTCATCAGTAGGCTGTGTACTCGAGGTCTGAAGTTGCTTTGTATTGTGACCTGAAGGTTTATATTGAAAATGGAGACAATGAACTAGGGTTGTCATAAGACCAAAATTTCAGTGATTTAATTACCAAATCTAGGGGTGACCCCGAATAGTCATTGATTCGATGCTTCGATTCGAGTATCCTGATTCGAATCCCAATCTCACAGTCGAATATTCATGGTGTGTTATGATCATGCCTTTGTGGCTATATGGGGGAGCTCAATGTCTAATTTCACATAGAACTACCGGTTTTCTCCCAATAAGGAGAAATATACAGCCTATTATAATAAAGATGTAAATGAGAATCTGAAAAGAAAGAAGCTTCAAATAAATATCTTGCATCTTGGCAGCAGAAATTAAAAACTTTAACAAGACTCAAATTTACATAGGTAGAGTGAAAGACTGGATTTTTTTGATCAGGTAGGGTACAGGTGATTTATAAAACTTTTCAGCTGGTTTATATATTTATATAATGTATATTATTTACAGGTGCAGTTCAATAAATTAGAATGTTGTGGAAAAGTTCATTTATTTTTAGTAATTCAACTCAAATTGTGAAATTGTGATGTTTTTGGCTCACATTTAACAAAAACCCACCAATTCACGATCTCAACAAATTAGAATATGGTGACATGCCAATCAGCTAATCAACTCAAAACACCTGCAAAGGTTTCCTAAGCCTTCAAAATAATCTCTCAGGTTTGTTCACTAGGCTACACAATCATGGGGAAGACTGCTGATCTGACAGTTGTCCAGAAAACAATCATTGATACCGTTCACAAACAGGGTAAGCCATAAACATTCATTGCCAAAGAAGCTGGCTGTTCACAGAGTGCTGTATCCAAGCATGTTAACAGAAAGTTGAGGGGAAGGAAAAAGTGTGGAAGAAAAATATGCACAACCAACTGAGAGAACCACAGCCTTATTAGGATTGTCAAGCAAAATCGATTCAAGAATTTGAGTGAACTTCACAAGAAATGGACTGAGGCTGGGGTCAAGGCATCAAGAGCCACTACACACAGATGTGTCAAGGAATTTGCTGAACAACAGACAACATCAGAGATGTCTTACCTGGGCTAAGGAGAAGAATAAATGGAATGTTCCCATTGGTCCAAAGTCCTCTTTTCAGATGAGAGCAAGTTTTTTTTATTTCTTCTGGAAACCAAGGTCCTATGGTCTGGGGGAAGGGTGGAGAAGCTCATAGCCCAAACTGCTTGAAGCCCAGTGTTATGTTTCCAGTCTGTGATGATTTGGGGTGCAATGCATCTGCTGGTGTTGGTCCATTGTGTTTTTGGAAACCAAAGTCACCGCACCCGTTTACCAAGACATTTCATGCTTCCTTCTGCTGACCAGCTTTTTGAAGATGCTGATTTCATTTTCCAGCAGGATTTGGCACCTACCCACACTGCCAAAAGCAGCAAAAGTTTGTTAAATGTTGGTGTGCTTGACTGGCCAGCAAACTCACTAGAGCTGAGCCCCAGAGAGAATCTATGGAGTATTGTCAAGAGGAAAATGAGAAACAAGAGTCCAAAAAAAAAAAAGGTGAGCTGAAGGCCACGGTCAAAGAAACCTGGGCTTCCAGACCACCTCAGCAGTGCCACACACTGATCACCTCCATACCACGCCAAATTAAGGCAGTAATTACAGCAAAAGGAGCCCCTACCAAGTATTGAGTACACGTACAGTAAATTAACATAATTTCCTTTTTTTATTGGTCTTACGAAGTATTCTAATTTGTTGAGATCATGAATTGGTGGGCTTTTGATAAATGGGAGCCAAAATCACCACAATTAAAATAACCAAATACTTAAACTACTTCAGTCTGTGTGCATTGAATTTATTTAATACATGAGTTTCACAATTTGAGTTGAATTACTGAAATGAATTAACTTTTCTACGACATTCTATTTTATTGGGATGCACCTGTATCTCATATAAGATGCTTTTGGTTGAGTTGCACTGCAGTAAAGCATTTCACTGTAGTGCGGTGATTATTTCTTCAGCGCTCAGTGCGAGTAGGACAAACAGCAATGCAGAATATTAATAACTATGGCTTGGACAGTCATACACATACCATTATAATGAGAACACTATTATAATAAAATGAGAAAGGAGTGGCTAGCAGAACTCTGAAGGAGTTCATTCAGAGCCGCACAGACACGTTCACTTCTGCATTCGGGGCATTGCGTGCAGATAAGTCATAATATTAACGTTATGTGGTACAAATAATAAAACGTATTCTATATGGGATAAATGATGAGTTAAAATCCATTGATTAAAAACCTGCTAAATTCTTCATTGTACTGGTCATCTTCAGCAAGCAGCTCAAAAGAGAAATGCAGAACGTTAATAACTAAGCTACTGTCATATACATAACGTTATAATGAGATAACATTATAATTTTTATGGTTCTTTGGTTTCTTATGGTTTAGCTGACTTTTAATGTTAACTATCTTTTAATCAAAACATAAAACATAATCTTTCCCCCGTTTGAAGATTTAGACATGTTTACTATGAATTATGAAAGAAAATGTTTCCCATACCTAACTTGTGCTTTTTGTCTGAGGGCTCGTCTAAAGATGACAGTGCAGAAGTAATGCTCTTTTGAAGATCCTGGTTTTTTCCCACTGAATCGTCTTCATCAGAGGAAAACGATGGTAGTGTTTCCAGGTTCCTCTGGAGCTCCTCATCAAGTTGCTTTGTAGAAATTACACTCTGAGGATCTGGAGATATCAATGGGGTTGAAGGAGGGGGAGGTTTAAAAGGAATAAGTAATGGATTAGGAGGCCTCTTGGAGGCCAAAGTCTTTCTAGTGCGATTGGCTGACTGTATCTGTGCAGATGATAGGTTTTGTCTCAATCCAGATTTCAGAAAGTCCAGGAAGGACCCCAAGAATCCAGTTTTAACCTCTGGCTGTTTTTCTTCAACCTCTCTTAATTTCTGATGCATTCTCTCCTGCTGTTGGTAGCTATCATTTGAAACCTCTGAGGTAGAAGTTGAACTTGCCTCGCTGGCATGAGAATTCTGACGTTGTGTGCTTCTCTTCTGAGATTTGGGTTGACCATTTTCATCTTCAACAGATTGTTTTGATGAACCTTTTGATCTGGGTCGTTTTTTTGGAAAGTCATCTGTAGGATGTTGACTAGGACTATTATCGGTTTTAATGCCTTTCAATATCTTTGGCTGGCTTATATTATTTGATACATTTTCAGTATTCTGATGTTCTGATTGACTTTGCTCCTGGCCAGCCAACTGAAAGTCAGAGGACGTTGTATTACTAACAACAAGTGCATTAGTATTCAAAGCAGAGCCATGGTTAGAGTTTACAAAATGTGCCTTGGGTAACACATTATTTTTCTCATGAGTGTTTGCTACCTTGTCAGATATTTCTTGCGCAGGGTTGTTTCTTACCTCTGGTTGGTTATTAGAGTTTGAGAGTGCAAACGCTTGGTGTCCCTCCATTTCATATTTGGAGCATGTTGTTTGAGCACCAATTATAGTCATGGCTTGTGAGTTAGTGATTATCATATGCTGAGATGGGAAACTATCAAGTCTGTTCTCAGCTGACTGAAAATTGCACTTAGAGTCTACAGGGTTGGCTACCGATGACAAGTTGGTAACAGATGACGTGGATTTGACAAAGTCCTGTGGTGTGACGCCACAGGCGGCTGCGGTAGCAGCAAGGATGTCATCCACATTCGACAGGATGTTCCTCTCATCTGCCAATAGCATCGAGTCAGGAAAGTATACAGAACTGAGAGTAAAGTTCTGCTTTGCGTCATGAGGATTTGACTGGTTAAAGTTGTCTTTTTGTGTTAGCTCCTGTTTAGTGGACTTTGTCGAGTTGGGCACTTGGTGAGAGACAACTTGCTGGTTGTGAGGCCCATTAATGGTCAAATTAACAGTGTCGCTATTCATTTGGAGATACTGGACTGGTACAGACTGCATGTACATAGTCTGCTTGGACTGATTCTGGCCTGAAGGGAGTATAGGCTGTTGCAGAACGATCATGTGTGTGGGATCAAGGAGAACCTGGGCACTGGGAATTCTAATGAACTGTGTTTGGTCCTCAGACAAGTGTCTGGGATCTGTCGATTGAACTCTGATAATCTGACCCTGAAGGTTCTGCTGCTGAGAACTGGCCCCTTTTAGAAGTAGAGTGTGCTGTTTCAGCTGGTCAGCACTCAAGGGTGCATGGGTGGAGTGCATCAACAAAGGGTTACTCTTGGGGTCAGAGGGGGTATTGGTACTGGTAGCAACCTCCTTTGTGGTTTCCAAATGTGTAAGGATCAGCTCCTCTGTTTGGGAGTTACTACGAATGACACTTTGGGTGTTATGCATGTCTTCCATTTTCAAAACTACATAAACATCATCTTTTACGCTGTTCTGTGCTCTGACTTCATTGGCTGAAAGGGTTTGAAAGGAGGTCAACATAGAGCCTTTCTGTAACGACTGCACATCCTCAAGAGGAAGCTCTTCAGAGCACTCTTTTGAGGAAAGAAACATTCGTTCATCTTGTTGATGTGGTTTTAACTCAACAGAGGACTGGTTGTTTGGTAAAGCTTGGGTGTGAGTGGCAGGAGAGGAGGTTGATGACTGGACAGACGACAAGTACTTTTGCTGTAAAAGGGCACTGTCTGTCTTGGTACCAGAAGAAGAATGCATTAAGATATAGTCCTGTCCTGGGTTAGTGGATGATAAACTTCTGGCATGACTGGGTGAGAAGGAAGAGATGGGGGTTAGAGACTGACTTGACACATAGTTCTGGGATGCTATGCTAGCAGATGTCAGCCCCTGGGTATAGAAACTTATGGTTGGCAGGCCCTGAGAGTGGCTGGAAGAAAAGCTTTGAGAAGGATTTCCCATGCAAAGAGTTTGGACCTGTGTCTCATACCCTTCCCTGTTTCCCGCAGGCAGCAAACCCTGCTGCTGATTAGAAGAATAAATAAGAGACTGGCTCACAGATGTCTCGGCTTCAGATTGATTAGCAAACGATGGGAGAGTTTTGTAAATCGAAGGAAGCTTCTCAGGCAAACTAGAAGAGAAGGCTTGTGTTAGGCTGAGGTTGCTCGACAGGCTTTGAGATGTGATATAAGTGTGCGAGGCACTAATGGAGACCAGACCTGGAAGCTGCGTGGATGTGTATGGTTGTGACTGGCTAGCGATTACTGAGCTTTGTTTCTGGGCTGGGGAGGAGTAACTCTGCGGCTGTATGCCTGGAGAGCTTGCCTGGGCTTGAGTGTCTGTGTTCTCACTGGGATGTTGAGCCATTTTGGAAGAACTGTCTTTAACCTTTACTCCAGATGAGCTGGAGAACCCAGGGGTGGGGGCAGAAGAAGCATAGGCCTGAGTTTGAGAAGTTGTCTTCTGTTGTGCGGTGCCATTTAGCGATGAAGAGTCATCCGCAGGACTACAGGGTACGGGTGTGTGCGGTGAATGGTTCTGTTGATATGAAATGTCACTCTCGTCATGCAGGTAACCCTGTAAGGAGTGCTGAGCACTGCTAGCCAGCTGCTCCTGAACTAACTGAGTGCTAGAAGGCCGTTGGTGGTGCTTGATCACACTACATTCACGCTGAAGTGCTCGTTCAATGGAGCCTGAGAAAACTGGGCAACCGTAAGGCTGAGGGGATTGCTGGGTGCTGCCCAAGGATGCGGACAGCAGGCTGAACTGAGGCTGAAGGAGGTGTGGGGCTGACTCTTGTGCTGAGCGATAGGTGGAGGACTGGGGTGGCAAGCCAGCCCCTAGAGACGTACAACCAAAAGCAAGTGCAGTTGGCACAGTGTACTGGGAGGATTTGAGCTGCAGCAGAGGGTCATTAGGGGATAGCAGACCATTTGAAGAGCTGAAAGTGCGTTCCTGAACAGCAGGTGCTGATGTAGTGGTAAAACTTCTGGTAGGAAAGGCACTAGGATGCTGGTAGGATGAAAGCGCAGAAGGCGTCGGGAATGTTCCTGATGGATGCAAGGCGCCGGTGAGATGAAGTTCTGTTGAAGAGTTTGCACCTATAGCAAAGAAAATAAAAAAGTTTGACGCACTGCAGGCAGAATTTGTAATTACATGACATCTCTAAATCAATTTCCTTTTGCACCAAAATGCCACTTTCTGTTACCATAACACTTAAGGGGCTCATATCGTGAGAAATCAAAGATTTCTCTGAGATAAAAGAGTTAATTGCGCCATTTAAACTGTAACTTTCTTCAGTCCAAATAGACCATCTAAAAAAACTAACCTGCAAAAAATTATTTTCTTCGTACCTATTCATTCAGCTATATCAGGGTTTAAAAACATAGCATGCCCAGTTACAGTGAGATGAAAAGGAGAATGCAGGATTGATGGTATTTTTACTAAACACCACAAGATCTAATGCTAAGAGTAAGCAGAAATAAGGAACCTGATTCTTTCAGTCTGAATTTAATCATTTTAGTGGTGCATTTCAGACAGAATGTTTTTGTGAACATGTCAATATGTAATACAGACTTTGCTATGAGACTGCTATTGAAGGATGGAACAGTGTAAACTATAATAGATACAACAACATAATTGCAGTCTATGTGTAAGTACAGCAATGTGCCAAATTATTTCATGTGCAAAGAAGGAGTTTATAAAACAGTCTTAAATGCCAGGCTGCAAAAATTTTGTTTAGTTAAAAATTAAATTTTAAGTGAGGGAGGAAAATGTTCATGAAATAATAAATAAAGACCTACTAATACATGGAACATAGGGGAAATTACATTTTATTATTATTTTTTCTACTATCAGCTAGTTTATTTCATATAAGCCCAACTATCTAGTTCATGACCCTTTAAAGGGTTAGTTCACCCAAAAATGAAAATTAGACTATGTTTTACTCACCCTCGAGGCATCCTAAATCTATATGACTTTCTTCTTTCATACGAATCCAGTCAGAGTTATGTTAAATATTTTCCTGGCTATTCCAAGCTCTATCATTGCAGTCAGTGGGTGTTGCAGTTCAACAGTCCACATGTGTCATCCTCCGGAACGGCTTCCAACATATGACAGATACCAGAAGTGAGAGAAAAGTGTTTATTACGTTTGAAATATTAATATTTTTCTTACAAAAATGCATGGGTTCGCTACAGGAGGCCTTTATTCACATCCCGGACCCGTCTGCTGCACATTTAATTATAGATGGGCGCACTTTATTTGACGACTTGTGGACTGTTTAACTGCAACTGCAACTGTTTAACCGCTGACTGCAATGACAGAGCTTGGAATAACCGGAACAATTTTTAAAATAACACCGACTGGATTCGTCTGAAAGAAGAAAGTAATATAAATTTAGGATGCCTCGAGGGTGAGTAAAACAAGCTAATTTTCATTTTTGGGTGAACTAGCCCTTTAAGCATCACTG
The DNA here is from genome assembly GCF_963082965.1 of Carassius carassius. Classification (NCBI taxonomy): domain Eukaryota; kingdom Metazoa; phylum Chordata; class Actinopteri; order Cypriniformes; family Cyprinidae; genus Carassius; species Carassius carassius. The sequence continues at coordinate 4,234,493 of NC_081767.1, forward strand.
GCAGCTGGGAAACTATAAGTTCTATTATCACTGATAAGATGGTGCAGCAAAAACCTCAGTGGTTCCTTTAAATTAGAGACATAATACATATTTACCAGTTTGCCAGGATGGGCTTCTAAATGAAGGGAGAAGAGTGGAGCCAGCAGGTCCAGCCTGAAGGCCTCTAGATTCAATAGCGGCGAGGAAGTTCATGACTGATGATTCAGTAGTGTTGCTACTGGCTGTGCTGTGTGTTGAATCAAACACTCCTAGGACAGAGATATCATAGACAGACAACAGGCTGTCAATGACTTCAAGGAGTAATAGGCTATATCCCATTACAGACTGAACCTCTAGCTTACCTGAGGGATGGTGGGTGGTGGTGGTAAACGTAGGCTGGTGACTAGAGGCAAAGGTCTGCCGTTGGAGAAGCTCAGAGTCCAACGGTGTAGAACCATAACTAGAACTATAATGTAAAAAGGTCACCTTTAGGTATTATATTTTGCACATTTCAAAATTCAACCACAACCTTGATCTCATGCAAAAATCTTTAATCTTCAATTAAGACAGGCGCGTTTATAAACAGTATCTTCACACGTAACAAATTCTAGAGGTGTTTACTGTACATGTTTGCGCAACTCTAAACTATTTAGTATAACAAAAACAAACTATTCCAGACATAATAGCAGATATTACTCGAATTCTCCGTGATGCAGACTAGTTTGGAAGTAGTAGTGTATGTAATAGGCCAGTAGTAGTTGCATAGACTGGTTAATTATATGTGCATATTTATACACGTTTTCTGTCATAATCACTATATCATCATCATTATAAATGTGCTATCTATACTTCACAGCTAATCAGACAAAGGAACAAGCTACAAAGACAATAGAAAGATGTCAAAGAATCATATGGAAACTATTTTATTTGGTTATTTTGTTTTGATTTTAGCAATGCCACATCTCTTTCTAAATAGAGGAAAGTCGGCATTATATAATTTTCCAAATAAACATCTGCGTAAGTAAAGGTCACAGCTGGGGAAGTTCATTTGGATTTGTTTCCTGACTGATTTTGATGGTTTCAGTGTGGATGGCTGTACAGATCTTGCATAAACCAACAGAGTGAATATCCATCAGCAAGTTTTACTCTGTTGGATTCCTATTAACTGTTATATTTCAGTTAGTAGCACAGTCAGCAAACTAACAAACTGACACAGTGTGGCAGCATACAACTGGAGGATCAGACAAAACCTAAATTTAGAGTCCCTCACTGGTGACTTACACTCAGATGTTAAAACTTCAAGTGAAAGCTGATCATTTTTATGTAAAAGAAAGACAGTAAATGCAACTACTGAACAGACTTCAAGTCCCACTATGAATGCTGAATAACTTAATGTAGGCTACCTACTGGAACTGATATAAAAAAAGGATATTATGGACAAATATTAAACTTGTGTCTATTTGTTACTGAATATATATATATATATATATATATATATATATATATATATATATATATATATATATATATATATATAAAATACATGCAAATGAGTGAACAGAACTGTCCATGCAATTATTTGCATGCTAGTACAGTGTAATAAACCAAATGTCCCTTGTTCTGACTGGCAAACCACCTAGTGCTTTTATTTCTGACAAGATAATACACAATACAAGCAGGATTATATAACATGACAAGTTGCATTATAAATGCATTCCGATTGCATTATAAAACAGCTAATGAGTTCTCATAATTATAAACATAGTTATAATACACTACATTAAAATATATATATATATTTTAATAGTTTTCTGGCTGATCTATCATGTCATGTGTTATGACATAGAAAGATTTAGGCAAAAAAATACAGTAGACCAAAAATGTGCATTTTAAGGAATTATGAATGACTCTATGTAGTACAAATTTAATGGGAATTTCCAAAGAATCAGATCGCTTAACTGTCAAAATGGGTCAGTTATAATGTGTCAACCAGAAGTTTGTTACCTGGCCACAGTCAGACACATGCAAGTCTTAAAAAATAGCATTCTGTCTACCCTGTTTTGCACTTATGACAGATACCGGAAGTGAGAGAAAAGTGTTTATTACGTTTGAAACATGGATATTTTTCTTACAAAAACGCATTGATTCACCTCCCGGAACCCTCTGCTGCACATTTCATTATGGATGGGCGCACTTTATTTGATGACTAGTGGACTGTTCAACTGTAACACCTGCTGACTGCAGTGACAGAGCTTGGAATAACCAGCACAAATTTTACTCCGACTGGATTCGTCTGAAAGAAGTCTTAGACCTACAGTCGTGGCCAAAAGTTTTGAGAATTACATAAATATTGGAAATTGGAAAAGTTGCTGCTTAAGTTTTTATAATAGCAATTTGCATATACTCCAGAATGTTATGAAGAGTGATCAGATGAATTGCATAGTCCTTCTTTGCCATGAAAATTAACTTAATCCCAAAAAAACCTTTCCACTGCATTTCATTGCTGTCATTAAAGGACCTGCTGAGATCATTTCAGTAATCGTCTTGTTAACTCAGGTGAGAATGTTGACGAGCACAAGGCTGGAGATCATTATGTCAGGCTGATTGGGTTAGAATGGCAGACTTGACATGTTAAAAGGAGTGTGATGCTTGAAATCATTGTTCTTCCATTGTTAACCACGGTGACCTGCAAAGAAACGCGTGCAGCCATCATTGCGTTGCATAAAAATGGCTTCACAGGCAAGGATATTGTGGCTACTAAGATTGCACCTAAATCAACAATTTATAGGATCATCCAGAACTTCAAGGAAAGAGGTTCAATTCTTGTAAAGAAGGCTTCAGGGTGTCCAAGAAAGTCCAGCAAGCGCCAGGATCATCTCCTAAAGAGGATTCAGCTGCGGGATCGGAGTGCCACCAGTGCAGAGCTTGCTCAGGAAGGGCAGCAGGCAGGTGTGAGCACATCTGCACGCACAGTGAGGTGAAGACTTTTGGAAGATGGCCTGGTGTCAAGTAGGGCAGCAAAGAAGCCACTTCTCTCTAAAAAAACATCAGGGACAGATTGATCTTCTGCAGAAAGTATAGTGAATGGACTGCTGAGGACTGGGGCAAAGTCATATTCTCCGATGAAGCCCCTTTCCGATTGTTTGGGGCATCTGGAAAAAGGCTTGTCCGGAGAAGAAAAGGTGAGTGCTACCATCAGTCCTGTGTCATGCCAACAGTAAAGCATCCTGACACCATTCATGTGTGGGGTTGCTTCTCATCCAAGGGAGTGGGCTCAGTCAGGTGTGTGCAAGTTTAAGGCAAATCAGTGACAGCATAAAATAAGTCACTGTGTAAATTTGCCTGCACGTGGCCCTTCTGCAACACTGATCGATCAGTTGTTTACAAACCTCCTTCGTGTCTGCAAAGTCATTCTGACTGCTGTGCATTGCGTGCAGTTTTAGATAGGAAACAACAAGCTAACAGTCCTTAACCTGCACTTTAAAGTGTTTTAAGTGCAGTGCGGGTTTAAATGTGATTCAACAGATGTACATCAACACGGTGTATAACTGCAGTTGTAAACGCATTAACTCCGTTAAAACTACCTTTATATGTGTCTTAACACTTTTAAGTGTGTGTATGTTTGTGTCTTTCGCTAGGACTTCTAACACCGGAGTTTTCTTCGGGAGGCGACCCACCCTCTCGTACCTGGGTTTGTGGGCCCAGTCCGGGCTCTGAGCCGCCGCGCTGCCCGTCTCTGTGAAGCTGGGGCTCGGGTAACTCCTCTCCATCATCCGCCTTGGATCGGGAATGACGCGCGTCCCCCGATATAGCTACACATTCAACCGAGCGTGAGAAAATCACATATTTCTCTAAACATTACGTGTCCTGCGGTGCACCGAGCGCTGGTCCCGGGGGTCGGGCGGATGATTTGTGCTGTGGTTCAAGCGCAGGGTGAGAATCGTTGCTCGTGAACCCCAAACAGAATCACACAGAGACAGAAGCGCTGCTGCCTCAAGTCCCCATGTTGGCGTTTTCTCCCTAACATTCACTTCCGACAAACTTTAGATGGAAGTTGTTTACCCCCCCTCCACTCTTTCTCTTCACACATACACGCGCATCGTGTATCCCTGTGGAGAGTTTAATATGTTACTAAAACTAATAGGCTACAATTATTACACCCTCTCCCTGTCAATAACCTTTGCCCAGAATACACCTTTGCATTGTGATCAGGAACAGTTATCAGTATGAATAGTTAGGGCATGTTCCCTCAGGTTTTCCTTTTGTATACAGGTTTTATTTATGATTTGGCCCATATATGAATTTTCATATGCTGCGTTCCAGGCAGGTTTTTGAGCCCGTAATGCCTGGTTCAGATTACACGATTTTAGCCCGATTTTGCCACGATCCGTTTGACTTAGAGTGTCGTGGGAATTCGTATACGACAACGGGCGTCGGGACGCAAGATTCAATCGTTTCATATCGTATAGTGTGTCATAGCGGGCGACAGCCTACGTTGCGTCTGCGATGCTTCACGACACCACGACAAAAAGACTAGCATGTTTAATTTTTTTTCGGTCCTCCACGGCGGGTTCTAACACGTGTGACATTGACCAATAGGAGCACAGACGCATTTCCATTCACAGCTTTCAAAAATGCCCAAACGAAATAGAGACGATGGTGTTGCTAACGATTTCAAACCAGACTCACGACTTTATAGCGTTCCAGGCAAGTCACGCCAAACTTCCTGATCGCAAGCAATTGTAGCTAGATTATTAATTTTATTGCAATGTTATATTTTCCTAAAATCTTTTTTTCAACGTGCACCACTTGCGTAAACACTGCATCCATATGCAATATTATCCGCAGAGGCTGCCATTGTTGTTTCGCAGGCTATGTGACGTCAGAGTTCGTAACTCGGAGTACATCAATCTAGTACGAGTTCACGGGTGGGAAGTCACGGGTTTGACTGCTGTTCCAGTGCACTTTCATGGGTAGAAGGTTGGAAAAACACGGGTTACGGTTTGCCTGGAACGCGGCATTATTCTTCTGAGATTTAGAGAACTGTGCACCTCTAACATTAGCTAAAGGTACATTGATCCATATAAGACGTCTTAAAGAGATAGTTCACCCAAAAATGAAAATTAGATGTTTATCTGCTTACCCCTAGGCCTAGGGCATACAATCTTAGAACACAAATTATGATTTTTAGCTCCAGTCGTTGCAGTCTCTCAGTCGTACAATGCAAGGCAATGGTAACAGAATCTATGAGTAAATGCACAGACAAATGCATATTAAACCCTGTGGTTCGTGGCGATACATTGATGTGTAAAGACTCGAATTGATCGTGTCTTGCTGCTGTGAAGCGCGCTGTCAAACTCCCAAATCTCAATTATTACAAACTTTTCTCCAGTAGTGTACAAAAAATTTGTTTGGGATTTTAAGTAGAACTTGAAAATGCAAGTTACCCAACATTTTTGTAATCAACACCCATTAACCTGCTTAACATTTGCAAACAATATCTGACTCTCCATAGACCTTGAAATTGTATTGTCATTTACTTAAAAGTTATTTTGGTGTATTAGCTTTAGTGACAACTAAGCCAAGGATTTGAAGCTTAAAATCATATTTTGTGTTCTACTGAAGAAACAAAGTCACCTACATCTTGGATGCCCTGGGGGTAAGCAAATAGACATCTAATTTCCAGTTTTGGGTGAACTGGGTATCCCTTTAATGCCATTGCATTAGCTAATAAATGATTTTTCTTGTTTGTCTCAGAACTAACTTCACCTTTCAGACCGTTTCCTTCAAGTTCGGAGAGGTTTGCTAATACAGTGGATTTCAAGCTGTGGTTTGGCAAATAGTTAAGTTTACAATGCAGCACTTAGTTTTAAATAATATATAACATCTATAACATTGTATATATAATAGGGTTTAAACAATGAATAATTTATTTCATATTTAAAATGTTTTGACTGATATTATTTTGTGTAATAAATTGTGTGGCTAATACATTGAAGAGAATGTAAACTAACGGTCCAAAAGTTTGGAATAAGTACGATTTCTTGAAAGAGGGCTCTTATGCTTATCAAGGATGCATTTACTTGCTAAAAAACAGTAATATTACGAAATATTATTACAAATTAAAATGTAAAGCTATTTTCTATTTTCTATAATATATTGTAAATTGTAATTAATTTCTGTGATACAAAGCTGTATTTTTAACATCATTGCTCCAGTCTTCAGTGTCACATGATCCTTCAGAAATCATTCTAATGCTCAAATATTTTTTTTAGTTTTTGCTGCTTTGTGGAAACTGTGACTATTCAAACGTTTTGGGTAAGTTAAAGAAAAGTAAAGAAAATACTTTTATTCAGTAAGTATGCTTGATAAAAATTTACAGTAATGGCTATATATATATATATATATATATATATACATACACACACACACAAAAATATAAGGGAATAACTCCCAAATCTCAATTATTACAAACTTTTCTCCAGTGGTGTACATAAAATTTGTTTGGGATTTTAAGTAGAACTTATATAAATGCAAGTTACCCAACATTTTTGTAATCAACACCCATTAACCTGCTTAACATTTGCAAACAATATCTGACTCTCCATAGACCTTGAAATTGTATTATAATTTACCTAAAAGTTATTTTGGTGTATTAGCTTTAGTGACAACTAAGCCAAGGATTTATCATCGTGCACCAAAATGCAACAAGACAACACTTATATACAAAAATAGTCAACAAAGAAGAAAGTTTATTATTATAAGTCTATTAATATCCCTATGATGATAACAGAGCTTAGCCACTATCATTCAAAAAGCATCAAAGTGCTTCAGCTTCCTGAAACCTCTTGTACATCTGTACAGTATCAACCGCTTGGCAAAATGCCCTTTAAATCTGGGTGTTTATGCCAGTAGAATTAAATTAAATTCTTAAATAAGATGAAAGCAACAGAACTAATTTATCTATACGCACAAGGTTTAGTGCAAAATCACAGCGTGACATACGTGCCCTGACATTAGAGGAGGTAATCTTGTTTTTGAAGTGCTGTTCACAGAATTATTTCTCAGAAATATACACCAAACACTGATCCAGTCAGTACACAAATTCAAAGTCACACTCTAGATCGTTATAATCGACTATAGCATACTAAAATAAATTATACAATTATGTGTCCTTCATAAAAGCCCACCATATTAAATGAAATATTATGATCAATCATAACTAGATTTCAATGGTTATAGTTTTAAATAAACACTATTAAAAATAATTTGAAAAAGAGTAAAAATGGTGATTAGGTTTTAAAGTTTATCTTTCTAGATTAGTTCTAACTATCTACACAATACAAAAATATGTTTTAATTAATTGCCTAACAAGACTTAAAGCTGCAATGCATTACCAAATTTTACCAATAATTATATTAGTGGGATATTCCAGGGAGTTATATCCGAATGGTTTAACACATTTTCATTTCAGTAAAAAAAAAAAAAATGGTTTAGTCCATCCTGATTCAGTTTGGCAAACAATGGTATAGTTATCGTCGGCTGCTGCCAGGCCTGGAACTGTGGACAGATATTAGATGTGTGGAGTTAGATATGAGACACTATTACACTATAAAAACTAAACTGCAGAATAGAATGATGCTTGTGAAAGCAGCAACATTTTTTGAAAGCATAGTTTCAGCCAAAATGAAAATTAGCTCAACTTTTATTCACCCTGAGGTCATCTAAGATTTAGATGAGTTTATTTCTTCATAGGAACAGATTTGGAGAAAAGTAGCATTTCAACACTTGGTCACCAATGGATGCTCTGCAGTGAATGGGTTCCGTCAAAATGAGAGTCCAAACAGCTGATAAAAACATCACAATAATCCACATCACTCCAGTCCATCAGTTAACATATTAAAAAGTGAAATGCTGTGTATTTGTGAAAAAAAAAACGAATCCATCATTAAGATGTTTTCAACAGCAAACCGTTGCTTCTGGCTAAAATACAAATCCTCTATCCATAATATTGCTTTCTCCAGTAAAACAAAGTCTGCTTCTCTGAATCAAGAGACAAATATGCAAAGATCAAGCACCGTTAACTGTCCAAAATAGCTCTAAACAAATATGTTTTGATGTGAAAGACCAGCAGTGGATGGAGTGGCGTGGATTACTTGTGGATCATTGAGATGTTTTTATCAGCTGTTTGGACTCTCATCTGGTGAGCAAATAATGCAATACTATATTTCTCAGATAAAGAAACAAACTCATCTGCATCCCGGATGGCCTGAGAGGTGGGTAAAGATTAAATTTTTTTGGTGAAACATAGTGATTAGAACTCATTGCATTTATTTATTATGAAGAAACACTAAATGGGTGGTAACAAGCAACTAAATGACATAAAGGTGCGTTAAAAACGACAAAGAGATTACATAAGTGAACAGGGTGAAATGAAAATGCGTGTTGGTACCCAGGATACGGCGGAGGCGGGGCATCATGTGGTCCATTGATGGCAATGGCCTGGTCATAAGAAGGTAAACCATGAGCATCTGGGCTGGAATTGGAGCCTGTGTGAGGAATAGGATGCAGAGAGACCTCCTCCAGTCTCCGGATGATCACAGAGGCATTGCTTCGGGTGGATCGGCGTCTGATGGAGCTAAAATTAAAAGGCAAAACATTGCATTCACTCTCTCTGGATCCTACAGCAAATGACAAACTCTTAGAATAATTCTTTCAAACATAGAGAATGTGCTTCACACATCTTATCGTAAAGCCTTACCCTCGGAAGCCATGGTCTTTATTCCTCCCCTTGCAGAAGTACCAGATAAGGAGGCCAACTATAACAATAAAGACTCCAGCGGAGATAATGCCCACCAGCAATGCTGTTACATCAACTTTAGATTGGGATTCACCCTGATCTATGAATACAGGTGGAAATAAGTTCTCAAATAATACAGTTATCAAAAACCTAAAATAAGATTTTTATTTGAGTATTACTTTAATATATGTTAGTTATGCATTTATTTGATCAAAAATACAATAAAAACTGTAATCTTTTGAAATATTATTACATTTAAGAACCGTTTTCAATTTGAATATGCTACATCATAAAATGTAAATTATTCCTGTGATGTCAAAACTGAAATTTCGGTTAACAGTATTGATGCTTCTCAAATCATTCTAATATGATGATTTGGTGCAGTTACTATTAATTATCTTTGGGGCTAAATTATTAACAATATTTCTGATTATAATTTTAAAAGTTTTTCCCCTTTAATACGTTGAGGAAACTTTTTTTCAAGGATTCTTTGATGAATAGTAAGTACGAAAGAACAGCATTTAGTGAAAGTGAAATATACACTTTTTTAAACAAAAGCGTTTATAAATTATAATCAATTATAAAACAATTTAAGGCAGCTTTGCTTAATAAAAGTATTCTTTTCTTTTTTAAATCTTTCTTCTAACTTTGAAATAGTAGTGTATCATAGTTTACATGAAAATATAAAGCAGCAAAAGCGGTTTTCAGCATTGATAATAATAATAAATGTGTTTTGAGCAACATATCATAATGATTTCTGAAGGATCATATGAGACAGAAGACTGGAGTAATGATGCAAAAATTCACCTTTGCATCAAAGGAATAAGTTATATTTCAAAATGTATAGTTATTTTAAACTGTAATAATATTTCACAATATTACTGTATTTTTATTTAAATGCAAATCTTGGTGAGTGTAAAAGACCTCTTTTAAAAACATTCAAATAATCTTAATTACTCCAAACATTTTACTAGTAGTATACATGGAAAGATGTAACATAAATGGAAATTTACAATCAAAAAAGACAACATTTTCAGATTCAGAGAAACACAATAATGAAAAAAAGTGGAACTTTGATGAACTGGGAATATTACATTAGTATAGAAGTCTGGATGAACAGGTTTCTTTTAGCAGATAAATATTTGACTGAAAAGATCTCATTTTTTTTTTTTTTTTTTTGCAGTTTCTGTTAAGGGTAAATCATTCAGGTGTATGTGTGACAAAAACTCACCCGCTGTATATATCTTCCAAAAGTTATTCTGTCAAATCAAAAAGTATTTGTGAATTAAAGTCCATTATGAAATTAACAAATGGATGTTTGTTAATGCATGTGTATTAAGAACTGATAAGTGCAGGGAGTGTGTTGTTCCAAACACACTTTCGTATCACTTTTTAATAATCATCCTCATTTGTACTGCCTAAAAAATGAGAGTTGTCTGCCCAAATCCAACCCATGGGCAAGTACACATGACAATGTCGTCTAACTAGGAGTGCTTGTCACTGCCTGTGTAATTAATAAAATCCATTATTCAAGAATAATAATGGGATTACTCAACTGTATCAGGGATATTCTCAAAGACTTCCCGAGCCTCCTCGTAATTGCATATCTCCTCGTAGCACTCCCGTTCTAGATTACCTGGGGTGAAGATCTCAAAGTCGAAGCGGTTGAACAACAGGTGGCGTCCTAAAAATGTGTTGGCCTCCTGGTCCACAACAAACACTACAGGGCACCAATATCAATGTCAAATGTGTCAGAATCAAAATCGAATAATCAAAGGTATATACATATATTATATAGATAATAATTATTATTATTTATTTAATCAGAGAAAAGAGATACTCAGACAAAACATAATTTGATAGAAAAATCATCTGCACATAACCATAAAAAAAATACAATGAACTAAATTAATGGACATCATTACTTTATAATAAGTCTCATAAACGTACACTTATATCTTAGATCATGAAAGGATTTTAATAGGAGATTGTGCTTTCATTGTTGTGTTTAAAAACAAAATGTTTATATATATATATATATATATATATATATAAGCATTGCTCACCTTTACTGTCTAGATCTGTTGGTGTTTGTAGGGTTTTTCTCATACACGCACAGTGTCCACATAAAGTGAAGTGACACAGCAGGAGAACAAATATAAGCATTTCTGGTCAACTGTGAGGGAAAAGGACATCAATTCGAGCTATTCAACAAGGAACGATAGACTGAAACACACACCCATACAAGGAAAAAGACTTTAGCGTTGATGGTCGAGATCGAAAGAATGTGAAGGAAGATATCAAACGACTTACCTTTGAATATTAGTTTATATTTCCAGAGTTAAGCGTTCCAACTTTATTTCATTTCCAGAGAGCACCTGAAGACATTCATGCCTTGGACCAAATGTCATTTATTGTTTCCAGGAAATGAGAGTTTCTGTTTACAGCACAAACACAAACTGTTGAGTTGGAAAACACCTGCTCAGACCCGACTAATCGATCGTCATACCTGTCCTGGAGTGAGAAAAGAACGAGAACAAGAGTCGAGCTCACGAGACCTACTATGGCAAAGGATGAGCTCATGAATATATTTCACGTTTCATGACGTTTCTCCTGTACGCCTACCAGGTTTGACGAAACGCAGACGTTGTGAGCGAATCCCAAGCTTTTCAAATGTATGTTAACTAAAACAAACAAAAACAAATAATAAGAATAAAACGTCACGTCACTGTATGCTCTCATATCATGTCAAAGAATATTGGTTGTTGCCAGAAGAAACAGGAAGCTAACAATAAATTGAATTTTCAACCTATTAGATTGTGTTTTATTAACGTCTACACCTACCCCAACTCTAAACCTACCCCTTACAATAATGCAAAAATAATCGTTGTACAGTGAGAAAAATTACGCTATATCAATGTGCGCATGCACAGTAGTTTTTGCTGTATCCCTTCTAGCCTTAACCAAGAATATTGAGTCATTTTGGCTTCGCCGTAGTAGGATTCTTAATCTATTCCCAAACGAAACTGGCTGTATGGTTGCTTTCTGTCACAAATGAGGGAAAGGAGGTTTACTTTGAACATTTTACATGTATTCTTTCAGTGCCAAACATGCTGATATTCATGATTAGGGATGTAACGATTTACTCAACTCACGATTCGATTCGATTCAATTCACGATACGATTTTTTTAAAGCCAAATCTTAAATTAAAGGTTTCCTAGCTTGAACACAAAGCTGCACATTTCTTTGTGAATCAGAAATATGTTAAATAACAAAACTAAATTTAAATTTTAAAACAAACCCAGAGTCAAATCAAATAAATAAAGTAAAAAAACTCTTCATATGAACAAAGGCTATGCCTGTGCTCTTTCCATTCAAAATTAGAGTCAACCACTGTATTTGAATCACAATCCAACCAAAGATGCTGAATACAAGCAGCACGTGCAGTTTTTTAAATCTAAATTAGATTGTATAATTTGACATATTAAAACAAAAATAGAATGCTCTGACTTTAGTTTTGTGAAACTATACTACATAAAACATTTGCATTAAACAAAGACAGCAGAAGCTATGAATGAGACGCAGTTTCACTCTTTGCCAGCAGGCGGCGCTTACGGAACAGCAGCGTTTCTTCATGAATGCTGCTTAATATGCATTATACAGAGACAAGATGAAAATTACATATCATCTAAACTTTTCTAAAGACAGTCAGTTTCTCTCAGAGATACATTTATTATAATCTCCCACCCCCAAATGTAACATATCAACCGATTTGAATCGTCACATATTTGTATCGATTTTCATCCGGCTTGCAATGTATCATTAAATCCCTATTCATGTTTGTGATTTTTGTAATGCTGAAGATAATTTTGACTGTAATTTTAAGTTTAGTAAAGATGTTTAGCAGACCAGTACCAGTATAATTAGAAAGACATTATTATATTTTATGAAAACAAAAGAGACAAGGATCTTGAATATATTAATCTTTTAGTTTGCAACAATGAATATACTATCTTAAATTATATATGTGTAAAATAAAAGGGATAGTTCACCCAAAAATAATCATTACTCACCCTCAAGTTGCTACAAACCTTTATGACTTTATTTCTTCTTTTGAACATAAAATAAGAATATGAATTAATAAATGAATGAATATGATTAACCAAACAGTTGACTTCCAAGGGAAGGAAAACAGATACAATGGAAGTCAACAGTGATCACCAACTCTTTGGTTACACACATTCTTTGAAATATCTCCTTTCATGTTCCACAGAAGAAAGAAATTCATACAGGATTGGAACAGCTTGAGGATAAGTAAATCATAATTTTATTTTTATTTTATTATCCCTTTAAAACGTTTCAACCACAGCTAGATGTTACTTTCATGAACCACTAGATGGCACAGAAAACTTGGTGACCACAGTTCTTGTGTTGAAAGCTTTGAGCAAAAGTTGAATTTAATCTTGTGATAATGAATCCAAACATTTCATAAAGTGAAATGGAAAAGGTAACACAAAATATTGAACCATTTTTTTTTAACGAGCAACAATTATTTAATTTTATACAATTATAATATTTAAAAAACACGTGACAGCTTGCCCCAACCTATCATTTATGAAAAACATTATTTATGAAAACAACTTTTGACCTTTATTTTATAGTTTACTCTTGTCTGAATCAATGTTATTTTAATATCACTGACATACTAGGTTTTAGTTAATAACCCCCCCCCCCCCCCCCCCAAAAAAAAAACAACAAAACAAAAACAACACTAGCAGAGAATGCCACTGTAGAGAAAACCACTTGTAAAGAAAACCTTAAATGAAAATTTTCAGTTTTAAGAATTTAGCTGAGATCTAAAATTTAGATTGTAAACTGTATTTTATCTTCTTTTTTTTTGCTGCATTAGTACTTTCCCGTAGTAGACAGAGGCAATCGTTTCTATACGAGTGATACAGGCTTGTAGTACTGACATTTACTGTCAGGAGACTAAAACCCTGGCTTTGACCCTTGAGGAGTGCAGGATATATTTATAGACTGCATGTTTGTAATTAACCTTGTTAAACATTAACATTAACATTGTTAAATGTACAGAAGCACATCTTTACCCATAAAAACATTCACCAGAACCATATGTATACATCAACAAGGCTCTCAATGAATTACCATGCAGCTGATAAGATGACTTCATGCTCCATGGAAACCACAAAAATAAGTAATTTTCTTATAAATATCTTGAACATACCAAACAGCACAGACAAACCTCATCACCTCATATCTATGCTTTCTGGGGAAGACAACTCCTCTGCCTCACCCAGATGATCTCCAGCAAGGAAAAGTCCCCAGTTTAACAGCAGTGATGTATTTGTGTTCCTCCTGGAGACTGGTGCTAATTGAACATTAATAGGCTGCACTATTTCAGCAGGGGTCTGGACACTGTTGCAGCAGCATACTGTGGCATGCCGTTTTTACATTTCATCAAAACCTACTAGTATCTATTCTGATGCTACTACTTATTTAATGATTTTTCTCTCTTTTCTTTTTTTAGATAACTATCTTTGATTAAGTACTAGTACTTAGCTCTTAGGGCTTATTCTTTAGGTACTAGTACTTATTAGATAGTAGTTTGTATTTATTAGACACTAGTACATATTTCAGTAGTGACTATTAACCATTCTGCTGTTACTAGCAGGGCTTGAAAACGAAAAAAAAAAATTCAGTCGGGTTCACTCCGAGCAGAATCGATATTTTAACGTTTCTGTTCTGCGTTCCTCTGATATTATTACCGTTCCGAAACCGGTTCGGGTGGAAGAAATACCGGTTAATAACGTTATTTTTAAAAAACAATATTATTTGCCTAATAATAATAATATAATAATAATAAAGTATAGCGTTTTCTTTACTCAAAAAGAAAAGGAAAAAATAGAGATCTAACGCTTAGTCACATCCAATAGGTTACAGCATCATCATCTCTAGATTTTGGCCAAATGAAGGCTAAGCTACTTAAAAAAAAAATGTATCAACACTTTAAAGACAAAGTATTTTTAAGATATTTAAACAAGTTTGCTGCATTGTTAAAAGAAAAAAAAAAACATTATAAGATTGCGTTTTTGAGAGTTAAAAAAAAAGTCGCGGCTCACGTCACATTTTATTAGCCCTATTACTTCCGAAATAATAAAGGCTAAAATGCCTGTAGTCTAAAGCAAAATGTTTAAAAACATTATAAAAACAGTTATTAGTTTAGGCTATAAAAACGTCAATCCAAAAACAAATTAATCAAAGGTGAAGCTGATGCTCTTTCAGCACGAATCCAAATGTTTCCATGTTCCCGACGTATCTGGATGCTAAAATTGTATTTAATATAAAGAATACAGAATAATGGTAAATGTATAATAAGTAACGGTGTATATGCGTCTGAAAGTTGGACTCCAAATTTCATTCTAAGAATTATTTTGAGGTTAATATAGCAAATGAAAACTGTTCAGCTTCCGGGAAATTTGAGAAGCTCCGCTTGGCTATTTTAGTTCCCATCCCTCCACAACAAATCATTTCAATTAACTGTATTTAGAAAAGAACAAGAATTAAAAATATAAGAAGCTATAGCAATATTAACGACAAACTAAAACGAATTAATTTAGGCTAAAACGAAACTGAAACCAGCGGGTCTCTCATTCAACAGAAAATCAAAGTTTCCGTATTCGTGATGTATTTTAATGACAAATGATTATACAAAATAGCCTAGTGTTTATTATAGCCCAGTGATCCTCACTATTTTTTTCACAAGAGCCACATTGGCAGAGCAAAATCAAAAGGCGAGCCACTTTTACGACAACATACTAAGTCACCTTTGCAAATGTGCATTTCTACATATAAATTGGACATCCCACTAAAAAGAAATATCACGGCCAATAAATTTTCGTTTAAGAACAGATTTACTTTAATAGTGGGATGAGCGAAAGCTGGCATGCATGTCAAACAAAATGCCCCCAAAAGAAAAAAAAATCTCTATGTTTTCAGTGCTGATGCATTCATGTAACTTTTAAGGGCACCTAAAAGCTGTCACAACGAACCGGCAAAATTAATGATTATGAATATGTAAACTATAGCAGAAGACATTTAATTTTTTTTTTATGTCTGTCGGCTAGAAAGATGCTGACTCGTGATCTTCGCAGTAGTGAACGTGCCTGAGAGAAATGCACATTTCATACGGGAGGGAGAGTAGTCTGTTTTCTTTCGTTTTGAATTGTTTTGTTTTAAAGTAGACATTTCAAGCTTTATATATAGCCTATTTGTCGGGTCTGTGAGGCAAGTAGGCTATACGCTGAGTTTCGGTTCATTCATGAGAAAACTCCAGGTTCACACCGGCTCCTTCGTATCGTGGTTATCTATTTTCTATTTACTTCTTATTAAATCCAGACAATTGGTTGATGAAACCTTGATTAAAATTAAGATACAATTAATACAAAACGAAATCAAATTTAAAGACAGGCTTTGTGCTTTCTGTTTGAGGTCTCAGTGAAAGTTTTAAAGCAGTCTTAGTGCCGCTGTCAGAGCGCTCACGTCCGTAACGGAGAACTGTCCCGTCCATAAGATTATTATTATTTTTTTTTATACATTTCTACAACCCGAATTCCGGAAAAGTTGGGACGTTTTTTGAATTTTAATAAAATGAAAACTAAAGGAATTTCAAATCACATGAGCCAATATTTTATTCACAATAGAACATAGATAACGTAGCAAATGTTTAAACTGAGAAATTTTACACTTTTATCCACTTAAATAGCTCATTTAAAATTTAATGCCTGCTACAGGTCTCAAAAAAGTTGGCACGGGGGCAACAAATGGCTAAAAAAGCAAGCAGTTTTGAAAAGATTCAGCTGGGAGAACATCTAGTGATTAATTAAGTTAATTGATATCAGGTCTGTAACATGATTAGCTATAAAAGCTTTGTCTTAGAGAAGCAGAGTCTCTCAGAAGTAAAGATGGGCAGAGGCTCTCCAATCTGTGAAAGACTGCGTAAAAAAATGGTGGAAAACTTTAAAAACAATGTTCCTCAACGTCAAATTGCAAAAACTTTGCAAATCTCATCATCTACAGTGCATAACATCATCAAAAGATTCTGGAGAAATCTCTGTGCGTAAGGGACAAGGCCGGAGACCTTTATTGGATGCCCGTGGTCTTCGGGCTCTCAGACGACACTGCATCACTCATCGGCATGATTGTGTCAATGACATTACTAAATGGGCCCAGGAATACTTTCAGAAACCACTGTCGGTAAACACAATCCGCCGTGCCATCAGCAGATGCCAACTAAAGCTCTATCATGCAAAAAGGAAGCCATATGTGAACATGGTCCAGAAGCGCCGTCGTGTCCTGTGGGCCAAGGCTCATTTAAAATGGACTATTTCAAAGTGGAATAGTGTTTTATGGTCAGACGAGTCCAAATTTGACATTCTTGTTGGAAATCACGGACGCCGTGTCCTCCGGGCTAAAGAGGAGGGAGACCTTCCAGCATGTTATCAGCGTTCAGTTCAAAAGCCAGCATCTCTGATGGTATGGGGGTGCATAAGTGCATACGGTATGGGCAGCTTGCATGTTTTGGAAGGCTCTGTGAATGCTGAAAGGTATATAAAGGTTTTAGAGCAACATATGCTTCCCTCCAAACAACGTCTATTTCAGGGAAGGCCTTGTTTATTTCAGCAGGACAATGCAAAACCACATACTGCAGCTATAACAACAGCATGGCTTCGTCGTAGAAGAGTCCGGGTGCTAACCTGGCCTGCCTGCAGTCCAGATCTTTCACCTATAGAGAACATTTGGCGCATCATTAAACGAAAAATACGTCAAAGACGACCACGAACTCTTCAGCAGCTGGAAATCTATATAAGGCAAGAATGGGACCAAATTCCAACAGCAAAACTCCAGCAACTCATAGCCTCAATGCCCAGACGTCTTCAAACTGTTTTGAAAAGAAAAGGAGATGCTACACCATGGTAAACATGCCCCGTCCCAACTATTTTGAGACCTGTAGCAGAAATCAAAATTGAAATGAGCTCATTTTGTGCATAAAATTGTAAACTTTCTCAGTTTAAACATTTGCTATGTTATCTATGTTCTATTGTGAATAAAATATTGGCTCATGTGATTTGAAAGTCTTTTAGTTTTCATTTTATTAAAATTTAAAAAACGTCCCAACTTTTCCGGAATTCGGGTTGTAAATAAATGCGACTTATAGTCCAGTGCGAGGCTAGACCTATATGTTTTTTCTTCTTCAACCGTCCACCTTCCTTTTGAAATTGCCGCTCTGCGCTCTGTCCAAGATCCGTCCGCTCGTGCTTCCCGCTCGCTCCCGCCTCACATGCTCTGAAGGCAAGTGCCAGTGTGATACTGTAAGCTACTATGCGAGCCGCCAGTTATAGCTTGACGAGCCGCATGCGGCTCGCGAGCCGCGCAATGAGTAACTGTGTTATAGCCTAATGTTTGTAAACATTTTGTGTCTGCATTATGTCTATTTCTGAATGAAATAATTTTTTTTCTCTCTAAAAAACGTATAGGCTATACATGTTCTCTCTCTCTCTCTCTCTCTCTCTCTCTCTCTTTCTCTCTCTCTCTCTCTCTCTCTCTCTATCTATCTATATATATATATATATATATATATATATATAACCATGCAGCAAACCTTTTTAAATATTTTGATAATTTACTGAAAATAAATAAATGACTTTTTAAACCATTTAATTGATTATTAATCGGTCAAAATTAGCTGATACAGTTTGCTGCATTCATGCACACTCAGAAACCGGTGACTGTGAATGAATCAGCAGAGCTTGTACGAGCTTTTGTCATCGCTGAATCTTTCTCAGATGTTTCCAAATGTCGAAATTGGTTAGCGCATCTATCGCATCATGGTGGCGCTTGAGTGTTGAATGCACATGCACCAACGCCGAAAAAAAGGCCCTTTTTGCGCTGCGTCATCAGGCCTTATTTGGTCTTAATCCGGCCCTGAAGGCGGTTCATTGTCATTGAGACTTGCCTATGATGAGTTCTCAGCTGATTAGACATTTCACTCGCTGGCTTCAGCTTCACATGGAATTCGTGATTGATTGACAGCAAATTTCAAATATTAAATGGAACGATAAAATAACGTTATTAACCGGTTATCGGCAATTTAAAATTTTCAAATTCTGTTTGGAACTATAAAATTTGATTTCGTTTGTGTTTCTGGTTATGTTCCTGTCAAAATTTCGTTCGTTTCCGGTTTTAGTTTTCGTTCCTTGAACGGTTCGGAGCCCTGGTTACTAGTAACACATTGTTTACCATCGAATTCTATGGGTATCTGTCATTCATATTAGAGGTCGACCGATTTTGGATTTTGCCAATACCTATAGCTAGGTTGGACCACACTGGCTAATACCGATTAATTAACCGATAGTTTTTTAAATGGATACTGAAAAAAAACTCAAATAGTGCTTTATATACAAAAAAAAATTTTTTTTTGTACTAGTAATAATAATAATAATAATAATAATAATAATAATAACAACATTAATAGTAAATGTTAAAATTACCACACTCTAATAGGACCCTATGAAATCTTTTTAATTTTTTCCTAAATTCCATTTTATTTCCAAATCCATTTTAATTTTACTCCACTCATTTTTTATAGTTAAATTAAAGTTTATAAATCATAGAGTAAGTCTAATTAAATAAAATCATGAAACACATTTTTAAATAAGTTTAATAAAAGTTTAACAAAAATTACATGATTAGGGCCCTATGAAATGTTTTATTGTTTCTCACCGTATTTTTTTTTTATTTTTACCAAATTCTGTTTTCAGCATGTCTAATTATTTGAATGCATAAAACAACTTCATTTATTTATTTTTTCTTAAAGAAGCCTAATGATTTTTCCCTTCAAAAATTCTGTGTATTTAAATTTTTATTGTTATCAAATCAAGACATGAAACTTAAGCAAATTAAGCAAACTTTCTTGGCAAACAAGGGGGATTTACTATTAAAATTAAAACATGGAAGAAATGTTGTGTGATTTTTCTTTAAAAAATAATGCTTGTTTCATTTTAGTAGTAGTAGTAGACCAGGGATCAGCAACCTTTTCGGCATGACGTGCCATTTTTTATTTTTATGGTTAACCACTGTGCCAACACAGCCCCCCCCCCACACACACCCCGATATAATTCTGTATTTAAACGGTACATACACAATTTTTTATTATACGATAAAAAAACGTTTTTTTAACGTTTAATCAACGTTAATGCACTGCTTTAATTGATGAACGTGCACACACAGACACACACACACACACCACTCGCACACAGAGATCTGAGATCGTGCTGTGCAAAAAGTAGCATTCAGAGTGTTGTCACGCTACTTTTATTAATCGATACTGAATCGCTACATTATATTTCTCAACAACAAAGGGGCAAAATCGCTTCATTGTCTGCAGAGAGACAATTTACCCCCCCCCCCCCCCCCACTTTCTTTCTCTCAAAATGGCCATATTTCAGAAAATTTTTCATCACTGGATATAGCTTTAGGTCATTTAACATTTCTATGGTAAAACGTATTATTAAAAGTTGACTAATGTTAATTGATTTGCAGCTTCATCTTACCTCACTCTCTTAAACGTTAAACTGACGCTTCGCGCTCTGCTTCTGTGAAGAGTAAACCCCGCCTACTTTGATCTGATTGGCCATCTCAGTCATTTTGACATTGATGAGTGCTGTTAGACCGAGGCTTTGATCTGAAGCACCTAGTATGTGCAGTGTTTGCACGTGCATCCATACAAGTTAATTCTCACACTTTAATAG
The DNA here is from genome assembly GCF_963082965.1 of Carassius carassius. Taxonomy (NCBI): domain Eukaryota; kingdom Metazoa; phylum Chordata; class Actinopteri; order Cypriniformes; family Cyprinidae; genus Carassius; species Carassius carassius. Next base: position 4,255,101 of record NC_081767.1, read on the forward strand.
TATTTGTAGCTCATAACAGGCTGTGTGACTATGAGAAGTTATTACATCAAACTGTACGTCATTATACAGTTTTCCTTATTGCTTGCGTGCCAGCGATTATCCCTCTGCGTGCCACTGTTGGCACGCGTGCCGTAGGTTGCCAACCCCTGTAGTAGACTATGTACATCCTACTGAACAATAGACTTAAAAACCGGACATTTATTTTGACGGGTTGCAAAATAAACAAATTCCTTTACGTGATTCCTTCCACGTTTTCCGCATCGTGGAAATCATAGAGCCCTACAATAATCCCAGTATAATGTTAACTCTAACTCTCCGCGTCGCGTTCAACTCGAGCAGCAGTCTAAAACTGTTTATTTATTCACCGAACAGACACATTTACTTCAAGAATGAACAATGAGGCAAAGGGAAGTTTGAAGTCCAGTGTTTAAAAACGGAGCAAACGGAAAGAGCGATCTATATTACAGCTCTATAAATGAAGCATAAAGACTTTATAAGAGTCACAGAAAAAGACAAATGTTTAGATGAAAATGCTCAATATACAATTAATTATGTACATTAACAACGAATCGGGGGAATATAATGTAATTTAATGGAAAACTATGTGAATGGCAAAACCGATAAATCGGCAAAACGATAAATCGCTTGACCTCTAATTCATATATCATCTATTCAGTTAAACTATTCAGTATTTATTCCAATAATGACTAGTATGTTTATTTTTTTAATATATTACTAATAGGTATTCATTAGATATTACTACATATTTATTAAATACTATTACTTTTCATTAAATACTAGTAGATCCCAATAGTTATTCATTACTAGTACTTACTGTACTAACTACTTCTTTACTCAACTTATGTTATGTACTAGTCAGAATAGCCACTGTAGTGTTCGATTAAAAATCTTACCAGCAACATTTGATATAAGTATCTTATAAATGTGTACAAGTATCTATTGAATAATAACTAGTATCTAATGATTTAGTATATAATAATAGGTACAAGTATCTAAAAAATGTAGTACTTAAGTTATAACTATTAGTACATAAAAATATGGAGTAGTCACAATTGGAAAACATAGTTAGTCAAAACTGAATAGTTATCTAAATGACAGATGCTCATAAAAGTCATTACCAAAAATAAGAAATGTGTTAGTCACTACTGAAATAAGTACTAGTATCTATTTAATAGGTAGTATCAAATGAATGCATACTAGCATCTATTTAATAGGTACTGTAGTATCTAATAAATAAGTACTATATCTAAAAGAATAAGTAAAAATACGTACTAGTATCCATTTAATAGGTACTAGTATCAAATAATATTGTAGAAACGTATTTTTCTGTAAATTTGTTTTGCAACAATTTGTACTGTGAAAAGCGCTATACAAATAAACTTGAATTGAATTAATGAATGCGTACCAGTAATAAGAACTACCTAACTATCTATTGTACTAGCATCTTTTAAAAAGTACTAGTATAAAGAATAAGCAGTGGTAGCCAACAAATAAGTACTATTTCCTAATGGAATGGAATGAACTAGTAGCTAAACAAAATTAGTAGTAGCATGAAAATAGATAAGGTACAATGGGGCTAAAGTCACCCCAGGTTAAAAGGCGCCTTTGATTTTATTTTCCTCTAAACCACAAGATGGCACAAAAACATGGCATAGCACTTTCCAAAACAGGATGCACATGCAAATGTGGCTGATACTTGACAAGATCGCAGGCAGCAGCACAAAGTTGATTCTGTGCTAATTTGATCTAATATTTGATGTTTTTTAAAATGTTGTAGATTTAAGTAGCAACTGAGAATCACTAAAATTATTGAACATATTTTGATAATTTTATATTTTGATAATAGGTAATTAAAGCAACAGTTTTTCAATAACGGAAGAATATGTCAAAGTATGGTTTTTGGGGTAAACTGTTGAGGCGACTTTTCCAATTGTTGACATGGTTAGTTTCAGATGGTAAATATATATTATGTTGGTTGTCCATCTTAGAGATAATCACCATGTTTATAATGAAACCATCATATTTTATCATATTAATCATATCAAATAATAAAATCTTATTTGTTGTTACCATTGTAAATCTGTATTCCATTATGCGATCTCCTCCAATACTTTCACAATCTTTACTTTTTAAAATAATTTTGTTTCTGTGTTTTTAAAGTATTTTTATTTTGCTAATATATTTTAATGACAGTATATATTTATTAAATATATTTATTGCCAAAATAAGATGAAAACAGTACAACTTTGTTAAAGTGATTGTTCTGAACAAGTATTAACAGACATTATTAAAACCATTATTTTAGCTAAAGTATTTGTATCAATACTGTATACCTTTTACCCGTGTGTGGGGTTAAAGTCCCTTGTTGACACCTCATACATTTATAATATATTTAAACAAAATAAACCATTTGTATGAACTACACAGTTTTTCTCGATTGGTTTGGCTCATTTCTTGAAACCGAGATGACATTCTCAAAACCATAAGGTCATTTGGCCAAACAGTCTTACAGTTCTGCTCAACATTATAGCTCACTAGCAAAATCAAATATCTTTCCCCAAACTCTTCTTCCATGCTTCAAAAGCAGATTCCTTTCCCATATAAAAGGTCAGTACAGTCAAAATAGCACAGATCCTTCTCAATTGCCTTGGCACATGTGCATTCATTTAGTGCTTTTGTCAAAATAACCTGGATGGTTTAGCACAACACCATGGATCCCCTGCAAAAGCTCATATCTCTCCCAAAACAGTTTATCCATGTGTCAAAACTAAATATCCTTCTCATATAAATAGTCAATGCCCCCAAAATGCATTATACCTTTGGCATTGTTTAAGCACTGCAAGTCAAAATGCTTAGACGTTTTGTCACTGAGGCACAGGTCTAGCAACAGAATACCACTATGAATAAAACTAAAAGATTTTACAGTAAAATCAGCCTCCAATAAACCACTCATACTCAAGGAAACTGTAAACCTTTTTATTCGTACAAAGAAATGTTAACATTAGAGAACATACTGTGAAAAGAAAACATATACAGGATTCTGTAAATGTGAACAGTTATAAACACAAACAAAAAAAACTCTATCCTACCATACTGTAAATAAAGTTTCAGAACTATAGTACAGTAATATTTTCAGTGGTCGCCATTGTCACCCTCTCTTTCCTGGCCACCATCCTCATCCTCCTGGCCATCGACGCGCTGCTCTCTGTTAGGCCATAAATTCTCATCCACATCGCAATGGATATTTTCTCTTGTGATGCAGCGAGGGAAGAAATGGTGTGAATGTCTCAACCATCCCCTACATTGATCCCCTGTGATGTCCTCACATGCAGCATCCATTGCATGCAGCAGGGGCCTCTGGTCTTGAGCCTGATGCTCATACACCCTCCACCTCCAAGCTGAAAAAAACTCCTCAATTGGATTTAGGAAAGGAGAGTAAGGTGGAAGAAACTCCATTAGCATCCGGGGATGGGTGGTGAACCAGGTTCTGATGCGTGGGCCACGGTGGAAGTTCACATTATCCCACACAATGACATAATGTGGTAGCTGAGGTCCTTCTTCACCTCTCTCATTTTCCGGGATCAGAAAAAATTGAGGAGCTTTTGTGTATTGTAGGGCCCTAAACTGGGAATGTGTGTGGCCACACCTCTTTCTGATATAGCGGCACACATTGTTATATTTGCTCCTCGCTGGCCTGGGACATCCACAGTGGCTCGGTGGCCAATGATGTTACGGCCACGCCTTCGACCTTTGGCCAGGTTGAAGCCAGCTTCATCAACGAACACTAGGATGTGAGAGGTTTCGTTGCCTTCTAATGCCATTATTCTCTACAATAGAATAAAAATAAATCTAATCAGACAAGTAGAGACAGATACTGCAGGGAGGATCTAAAGTACTGTAAAAAGAGGGAGTGAAAAACTGAAGACAATTTCTAGGCAAAATGCTCTAGTCACACAAAGCTGGATTCTGAAGGTAAAAAGGATAAAGCAAAACAAAAAAAAGTGGTAACCATATCTTACTGTAATAGTGTTACAATGATAGACAACCAGTAGTTGACTTACATGCACATACTGGTACCGCAGCTCTTTCACTCTGTCAGAGTTTCTCTCAAATGGTACCCTGTAAATCTGTTTCATGGTCATCTGATGTTTCTTCAATACCCGGTCTATTGTGGAGATGCTGATAGAGTTTATATTTTGGAACATTACATTGTCTAGAAGGATTGCATTACGAATCTGTCTCAGTGTGATGGCATTATTTGCAATGACCATGTTGCATATTTCTCGTTCTTGTTGTTCATTTAGAAGTTTTCTTCTGCCACCCACTTGAGGCTGTCGTCCAATCCTAGACATACAAGTCAAAGGTCAACACTGTAAATTTGTTACAAAATGAGTTACCAATGTAATTGTACTGCTGTTTTATGGTACTAAAAGTGTGATGCACTGCACAGTGACTGGAATACTATTCACAGTATTTTCTCCATTTTATTTTCTTTGTCATTTTTATAGTATCATATAACATCACATGAAGATATTACAGTACTCTAGGCCTACACACACACCAACACTGAATAGTTCAATAGAATAGTTCTGTACCTGTTTTCCCTGCGAAAGGTTTGGATGATGGAGGAGACTGTAGACCGAGGCACATTAGGCTGCACTCGGCGACCTGCCTCTGCCATTGTGAGGCGATGGTTTATAAAGTGGTCAATAAGGGTGGCCCGGATTTCATCTGGGACATCATGGTGCCTCCGTGCTCCTCGGCCTCTTCCCCCTATTCCTCCACGCATTCTCACTCCTCCTCTTCCTCTTCTTCCTCCTCTTCCTCGAGCAGGAAGTTGCTGTTGTACTTGGCGAGGTGCTTCCATGTTCCCACTGCAAATGAAACTGGCCCCGGGCCAAGCTCTGTCTATATACTTTTGGCAGCAGTCATAATCATAGACAACACCTGTCAGGTAACTAAACAAACTGTTTGATTGGTCATCTGAGATGTGGGAAACTGCTCCTTCGTTAGTTCTAATTTCACCTGATTGATTGTCAAGTACTGTCATAAATTTATCAAATGTTCCAAGAAATTCTTTCATGGTATTATATCTTTGACTAATTTTGACAGTTGAACAGACAATTGTGCATATGATGACTTACACAATGAAACCATGCTGATATGTTTTGGAGAGAGTAACCATTTCACTGAAAAATCAACTAATCAGTTTAGATCAGCAAGATCTATTTATTTGGAAAATGTGCTAAATGTGGGCTCATTGTTCTAACTGTAGCTACTTGTACATAATCATTTGAAAAAAGTCACTTGAGACATGTACTAAAGCATTTGCAATTTGATAAAACCAATGAAAAATGACATTCTGTTGTGAACAATTGCAAGATTTGTCCATGTTATTTTGAGAATGTCATCTCGGTTTCAAGAAATGAGCCAAACCAATCGAGAAAAACTGTAATACAAAACCTTTTGCTCCATAATTGTTCAATACAAAACATAAAGATTTTATCCAGCAATCATACATTGTGGGTGTAGTCGTGAAAAGCACATTTTCTCTTAAGAAGTGCCTTTAACCCCGTTGTACTCTACTAGACAGGTTTAATGATTAAATGTTAAAACGGCTTGCCATAAACGGCCCGCTGCACTGAACGCAGTTAAGCAGCGTCTGTCCGCACCGGACCTGGCAGAAAGCTGATATAAAAGTCACATTCCTGTCTTTATCTGCTGTTTTAAGTCCAGACGACGTTGAACTCGTCAGAACCCCGGAGGATTTTAAACATGCGTTTTGCTCTGGATGAATAATGACGGATAACTGGGGTCTGCTGCTGGAAACGCGATAATATCTCTACAATGGGAAATACCTCCTGCTAGCTTGCAGGATTCATGTTTTATAGTGTCGGACTCGGAAGTATGCCAAGTTTGAAAACGCGTTGTGAGGAAAAGATTTATTCTGTTTATTTTGCGCTGAAATTAAGATATCGACTTTCATCAGCTTTGGCAAATCATTTTAAGCTCAGCAGAAAATCACCCAACTATTACTCAACTGTAATACTTGAGTTATGAAAAACAAACAGGTTATCACACAGAAAGTTATGAAATATGTACAGAGAGCCCCCCCCAAAAAAAGGGAACTGGAAACTTTAGGTCGTTGAATTACATAAAAAAAACATCAAACCAAGTGGAATTTGTTTTAAAGAAATAGCACAAGCAAAGCGTTTTGCAAAACTAAGTTTTGATGACATATGGCATAAAATCTTAATTTTAGCATATTTAATATTTGGTCATTTCATCTGAATATAAACATTTGTGAGATTTAGTCACTCTGTTTTGATGTTAATTTAGCTATATTGTGTCTTGAAATTTCTGGAAACAATGTTTTTATATTCGCAGAGAAAAAAAATATTTTGAAGTGAAAATATAAAATGAGATCATTGAGTAAGATGCCTCAAGCCCACCTCCTCCTGGATGTTATCATTTATTACTTTAATATTATTTATGGGTTATTATTCAAAAGTAATATGTGCATTTCAGGAGGCTATAGAATCTTCACCATTCATATAAACCTATAGGCTAATTCAATTAAATCAGTAATTTGATTTCAAAGTGTTACGACATTTTCAGTTAATATCACTTTAAGGTGCATCGTCATCCTAAAATAGCTTTATATAAAAGTTAAAATGTAAAAATGTAACGAAAAAAAGTAAATGCACATTGTTTTCCCCCCTTTATTATTATATATAATATTAATGCCTGAATACTTGTGGGGCCACCGTGGTATAACCAAAGAGATAAGAAACAGCTACGACTTCTCTCAGAGCAGAAATATGATTCACTGAACTTGCACACAGTGGATAAAGAAAAGGAGACATAACTGGTAAATCTCACACAACACATCGTTTGGGCATGAACTGTTCACCTGGGATAGTACGTGCAAATGGAGAGGGGAAGGAAGAGGGAAATTTTGCACTTCATTGAAACATTTCTCTCACAATTCAATTAAATTCAAGTTTATTTGTATAGTGCTTTATACGATTCAAATCATTACAAAGCAACTTTAAGTTTCTACAATATTTAGTAGTAGCTTATAAGTGGTGACTTGTCAGTTTATGTGCATATGACAGGATTTTTCAGAAAAATTAATACAAGACGTAGTCAACCAGATGATGAACATAATTAACAGCAATTATTATATTATGCAATCACATTTGTTAGTTCTGTTTGTTGATTCAGGGTTAGCATCATCTGAGGTCCTCTGAGGGTCAGCATCATCTCTTCTCAGGTGTTCTGGATCCAGACTGGAGCTTGTGTAAATCCTGGTTACCACGGGATGTTAATCCTGTGGCAGAACGGAGAAACAAATAGAGACCATTAGCATAGCTGCTGTTCCAACAAAGTAAAATTAATTCGTTTAACCAAAGATAAAGAATAAGAATGCGAATTTGATCAGAAGAAACAGTCGAGCTACAGAGAAGGACAGCAGCTTGTGAGTGTTTTGCCTTGTTTTCTCATCAGACTAGTGTGTGATCGTCATTGCTAGGAAAGTTTTTGGTTTAAATTGTGTGTGTCTTACCCTGGTTAATACGTGCTGAAAGTGGCGCTTGGTTTTGCGTTTGCCTATCGCGGCACTGCCTGGTTTCGATCTGCTAAATAGTGAGGCGTGGTCAGCTGACTTCAATCACAGATAATCGGGCTAATACAAAAGCGCTAAGTTTCACTGCGGCAGCGGTCGCGGCAGCCCTCGTGTGATCCCTCCTCGTGTGAAGACGGACGAGTGTAAAGACAATCGACTCTATCTGCGCGACTCCACCGAGCAAGGACACCGACAGGGCACTTGAGTATTGCTTTTTTTTTTTCCCTCTTTCTTCACTTTTTGTATACCTTGTTCTCAAATATCTTACACTTGTAGTCACTATGTGCTTTCAGATCTCTACTATCACTACTAACACTCGGAGAGCACGCTATGTACGTCGCAGGAAGGCCTGTCTGACAAACCTACGGCCTGTCCCTCTGACCTCTACTACTACGCTCTCTATTCCAGTTGGTCTCTGGAACTGCCAGTCTGCAGTTAACAAAGCAGACTTCATTTCTTCTATTGCTACCCATTCCGGTCTCAACCTCATGGCACTGACAGAGACTTGGATCAAACCTGAAGATACTGCCACCCCTGCAGCCCTCTCCACTAATTTCATTAGTTCCCACACTCCTCGTACCACTGGGAGGGGTGGAGGGACAGGTCTCCTTATATCAAAAGAATGGAAATTTGATCTTCAGCCATCACCTACAGGTACTGGTTCATTTGAATCACATGCCATTACTGTAACCCACCCTGTTAAAATCCACTTTGTGGTCATTTATCGTCCCCCAGGTCAATTGGGAAACTTCGTGGAGGAGTTGGATGTGCTGTTATCAAACTTTCCTGAAGATGGTACTCCTCTGGTACTGCTTGGTGACTTCAACATCCACCTAGATAAACCCCAGGCTGCTGACTTCAAAACTCTGCTCTCCTCATTTGATCTCAAGCTAGTGTCTACTACAGCGACTCACAAATCAGGCAACCAACTGGACCTCATCTACACGCGCTGTTGCTCTGTGGACAATTCTTCAGTTGCTCCACTGCACACCTCAGACCACTTCCTCATTACTGCTAACCTAGCACTTACTCCTGAAGTGCCTCACACTCCAACGCAGGTCACCTTTCGACGGAACCTACGCTCACTCTCTCCATCTCGCCTATCTTCTGTGGTTTCATCTTCGCTTCCTGCACTCTCTCAGTTCTCTGCTCTGGACACGAACAGCGCTACGGACACTCTTTGCTCCACTTTAACATCTTGCTTGGACAACTTTTGCCCACTGTTGTCTAGACCAGCACGCATTGCCCCATCTGCCCCCTGGCTGTCTGAGGTTCTCCGTGAACATCGCTCTAAACTCAGGGCAGCAGAGAGGAAATGGCAGAAATCAAGAAACTCTACAGACGTCAGTGTGTATCAGTCTCTCCTCTCTTCCTTCTCTGCAAATGTCTTCACGGCTAAAACATCCTACTACCACAACAAAATTAACAGCTGTTGTGACGCTCGGGCACTCTTCAAGACTTTCTCTTCTCTTCTTAATCCGCCGCCACCACCTCCTCCATCGACTCTTACAGCGGACGACTTTGCAGTTTTCTTCACAAATAAGACAAGATCCATCAGCGACCAATTCTCCACACTGCAGACTGAGGACAACTTCACAATGACCGACGCACACTCTTTCTCCTCCTTCTCCCCACTCTCAGAGATGGACGTCTCCAAACTTCTCCTGTCCAATCATCCTACTACTTGTCCACTTGATCCGATCCCCACTCACCTCCTTCAAGCGATCTCTTCTTCAGACATACCTTCGCTTACTCACGTTATCAACTCCTCTCTTAAATCTGGAACATTTCCCTCAGCATTCAAGCAGGCACGGGTAAGCCCACTGCTCAAGAAACCATCTCTAAATCCAGCGCTTCTTGAAAACTACAGACCGGTATCCCTTCTTCCATTCATTGCAAAGACACTTGAGCGAGCTGTGTTCAACCAGTTTTCTATGTTCCTTGTACAGAACAACCTCCTGGACAGCAACCAATCTGGCTTCAAAAGTGGCCACTCAACTGAGACTGCTCTGCTCTCGGTTACTGACCTCTACCTCTCATTCCAACCAGATGACCCGACGGTAGCTGCTCGCATTTCAGCCTGTCTGAGTGACATCTCTAGCTGGATGAAACCTTCAGCTTAACCTTAAGAAGACAGAACTCCTGGTGATTCCAGCTAACCCATTGCTTAATCACAACTTCTCTATACAGCTGGGCTCATCAACCATTACTCCTTCGAGGACAGCTAGAAACCTAGGAGTTGTGATGGATCATCAGTTAAGCTTCACAGACCACATTGGTACAACTACCCGGTCCTGCAGGTTTGCCTTATACAACATTAGGAAGATTAGACCCTTCCTGTCAGAGCAAGCAACCCAACTTCTTGTCCAAGCTCTTGTTCTCTCCAGACTGGACTATTGTAATGCTCTCCAGGCAGGCCTTCCTGCATGTACTGTCAAGCCTCTGGCATTTGGGAGCCAAATGCGAAAAATCGTTTTTTTGACCTTAGGGAGCGTGATGGATTGTAACGTGGTAGAAGGCTAGTTAGGTACGCAGGAGCTAAACCATTTAGGGCCTTATAGGTAAGTAATGATAATTTGTAACTAATACAGAACTCAATAGGTAGCCAGTGCAGAAACTGTAAAACTGGGGTAATATTACAATATTTTCTTGACCTGGTAAGGACTCTAGCTGCTGCATGTTGGACTACCTGTTAGAGCTGAAGATCTTTGCCCGAACCCGACGGGACCCGATGGGACGAGATAAACGGGACCCGGTTTGCGAGATAAACGAGCGGTCATGTAATGTGTTTCGATTAACGCGAGAAAGATGCAAAAATGGATGCTGAGTAGGTGTAACGGAGGCTTGCCTCTGGCGAATACGTTTTGGTTGCACCAGCAACTAAAGCAAAGTCTGAGGTTTGGAAAAGTTTGACCGTTATAATCAATGAGAATAATGACGCACCATCAGTGAGCGCAGGAACGCGCTGAAGCCATCTACAGTGGATTCAATCATTTTCCACCACAAAAACATGCAGGCTTAGCCTAATCGCTGTGAGTAAAGGTTTTTCAAATGATAACTAAATATTCATTGAGTCTTGAATGCATAATGTGGACAGAGTATTTACGCTAATGTTGGCATTCTTTTATTAAATGTCAGCTTCTAGTGGCGAAGCAAATCCAGCGGAGCCTTCATCTTAATTTCGTTATTGCCAAATACCAATCCTAATTTAAAATGTATCTTAATTTAATCTGTTTAAAAAAACTCATTTTTATTGGTGCGTTGGTCTATTTATAGGCTAAATGAGCCTATGCCTACACTGAAAACCCTAATAAGTTGACTGAACTAAATTGATTGAGTAAACTTGTTGCCTCAATTTAATTGAGTAATGGAGTCTCCCAAAACTTACATATTTAAGTTTATTTAACTTGACGGTTTTGTAGACTGTACCTAAATCACTCAGAGGTTTAAATGTTGATACTTGATTCATTTGAAGTCACCATTGTGGTGGTGGAAAGTGTTTGGTTTAGTTGGGATCTTGGTCCAGTTGCTGCTGGGTTGGTGTATTTTAAAACGCTGTTTTTGTGGTGAAAAAAGACAAATTTAAATGAGTTCAGGTATTATCAGATGTTTTTTTTGTTGATGAGAAAGTCATCACATAATACGTATTTGAGATCATAAAATAAGTTTTGTTTGATATTTATAACAGGCACCAAGAGCTAAATACTTATTTTGAAGATGGACAAAATGAATGCATTTGAAATATTTTGAGTAAAAGAATCAAGTACTCACACACACAGACTTCTAGATTTAGCAGATGCAACGGTGACAAACAAAAGAGCTCCATAGCACAAATTCATCCTTATTTTACAGCCTTTTTTGTTCTGATTGTCACCATTGATGTGATGCATATCCAAAATCTTGATGTCTGTTTGTGACGACGTGATCTGTTTTCAAAAAGTAAGTACATTATTTTATCTACTAGGTTTCTATCCATAAAAGTGAATCCACAGTTGCAGCAATACATTTTATTTTAACTTGTCACCATTACAAGCAAGATGTGCATGTCTGATCTCAACTCTCATTGCCACAATAACAGTGTTTTACAACACACAAGTTACAGCAGCAAGAGACAACACCAGCAAAGAGCTGATAACACCTGAGCTCATTTAAGTTTGTCTTTCTTCGCCACAAAAGCAGCGTTTTAAAATACACCGTTAAAGCAGCAAAAGACAAGCTTACACAAGAAGTAACTGGACCAAGATCCCAACTAAACCAAACACTTTCCACCACAATGGTGACTTCAAATGTATAAAGTATCAACATTTAAACCTCTGTTAATTCTCAATAAGAGCTTCTCTAGATGTCTGACAGAAATAAAGTCACAGAACCTTGTAAGGAGGATCTGTAAACGTCTATATCGGACGTACAGAAGACATTAAAAACATTTAAAAAAAGACATCATAAAAACATTCTGTCTCCTCAGTGGACATCTTTTCAACGTCTGCAAAAAGATATCCACTGGACATAACTTTGCCCAATGCATTAGGTTGATGTTAAAATACGTAAACATAGTAATTTTTTGTTAAGTTTACTCAAAAAAGCGCTTGCGATAAGTTGCCTTATTTTTTTAAGTTGACACAACTTTTTTTTTTTACAGTGCAGTATAGGGTTTACTGTATTTTCATAAATATTGTGACATTTTGTCAAAAGGTCAAAGTTTAAATATGCTGTTATTTGTTTTACTTCAGTGTGCAAAAAGTGTGCGGTCAAAAATAAGAACATAATTTTCAGTTAAATTTACATGTTGAGTTAAATATATAAGTACACTTGAAATGAATACCAAGTTAAGTGAACATAATCGTTTAAGTACATTAAATAAGCACCAAGTTTGGTGAACTGAGTGATTTAAGTACAATCTACAAAACCGTCAAGTTAAATAAACTTAAATATGTACGTTTTGGGAAACTCCATTACTCAATTAAATTGAGGCAACGAGTTTACTCAATCAATTTAGTTCAGTCAACTTATTAGGGTTTTCTACAAATGCGTCGTTAAATAAACTTAAATATGTAAGTTTTGGGAGACTCCATTACTCAATTAAATTGAGGCAACGAGTTTACTCAATCAATTTAGTTCAGTCAACTTATTAGGGTTTTCAGTGTATGGGTCTAACGAGTTAAGCAGTAACGTTAGCTGCCATGTTCATTCTCTCAAAGGAAAATGATTGGGCCACTTCATCAAATACTATAAGTTGTCGTTTCAATAATCATACCATATCAAAATCACGTACCACAAGGATAACATATTTCACTAGTAGAAATCATGCAAAACAACTTACATAACTTTGCTCACCTAACATAATACACTAAAAAAAACATCCTCTTGAAATGTAGTTCAGCAAACCAAACAGACCAAAAGGACGGATTTTGTAATCCACCAATCAGTGCCTTTGTTCTCTTGTTGCTAGGCAGAATTCCTCCCATGGCCAATCACATTAAAGGAAGAACAGAGTGAGGTTGAGTTTTTCCAAAGGATTACTCATTATTTTAAGCCCACAACACTTGAAATCTTAAGTTTATGCATTTTGAAGGTAAATTAGTTAAATTAACTCATATTTTTAAGTGACGGGGCCAAAACGCAAAATTTTAAGTAATGTTTAGTCAACATTACTTGATTTTTTAAGTCAAGACAACATTAGGGTTTACAGTGTATTTAGAGTGCTGAGATGTTACGATGTTACAAAGGACCTATTTTATTTCTTTATTCCAACTTCCAAGTGGCCTATAGTCTACGTTAGTTATGAATAAATTATGTTAAAACATGTATAAATGATTGTCATTCTTGACAAAAGGAAAAAGAGCTGTGTGTGTGCGCACATTTGAATAATGTCGGGCCGTAAACGGTATCAGGCTTTTAAAAAGCTGTCAATCAAAATGTATTTTTCGGGTTCGGGACGAAATCTGTCTGGCTCGGCTCCTGTCGGGCCTAACTTTTAAGGCCCGATTACAGCTCTACTACCTGTAGCTTGTTTATTAAAGATGCAGGACAACCACCTAGAAGTGCATTAAAATAGTCCAGTCTAGATGTCATGAATACATGAACTAGCTTTTCTGCATCAGAAACAGGTAACATGTTTTGTAGCTTGGCAATGTTTCTAAGAATGCAGTTTTTGTAATATGGGAAATATGGTTTTCAAAAGCCAAGTTGCTGTCTAATATAACACGCAGATTTTTGACTTTAGAGGAAGTAACAGTAAATCCGTCTAGTTGCAAACTGTAGTCTACTAGATTCTTTGTACTGTTTTTTCGTCCAATAATTAATATCTCTGTCTTATCCGAATTTAATAGGAGAAAATTATTGTTCATCCGATCTTTTATATTTTTAACACTCTGTTAGCTTAGATAATTTAGAAGTTTCATCTGGTCTCGTTGAGATATATAGTTGAGTATCATCAGCATAACAATGGATACTAATCCCATATTTTCTAATAATATTAGCAAGGGGCAACATGTATATTGAAAATAGAAGGGGACCTAGGACGGATCTTTGTGGCACTCCATATTTTACTGGTGATAAATAAGATGACTCCCCATTTAAATAAACAAAAAGGTAGCGTTCGGACAGGTAGGATCTAAACCATCTTAGAGCCTGCCCTTGAATACCTGTATAGTTTTGTAATCGATTTATGAGTATGTCATAATCTATGGTGTTGAACGCAGCACTAAGATCAAGTAAAACTAGCAATGAGATGCAGCCTTGATCTGACTCAAGAAGGAAGTCATTTGTAATTTTAACAAGTGCAGTTTCTGTGCTATGGTGGGGCCTGAAACCTGTCTGAAATTCTTCATACAGATATTTTTTTTGCAGAAAGGACCACTGTGACGAGTGGGGGGGGGGGGAGCCGTGGGAACGGAGCGAGGCCGGTGGAGTGATTGGAGATGAGCGACACCTGCGACACTCACTGGTCTTGAGTCCCACGGAGGAGATTGGAAGGATACAAAAGAGGAGCTACGACAGTGAAGGGCGAGAGAGGACCAGGCCTGGGATTTGTTTTGTGTTTGGTTTTTGTTTGTGCGCGACAGTCGTCCACGAGGGGCTCACGCTGTTTTGTCTTTATTTGATTATTAAAAGCTTCATTTTGATTGTCTGCCCGTTTCCGCCTCCTTCTTCCCATGATAATGAAGTCTTAATATTATTACAAGCACAATTGAGCAGACACAACTTTTTCTAAAATTTTAGACATAAATGGAAGATTTGAAATAGGCCTATAATTTGCCAGTTCACTAGGATCTAGTTTTGGTTTCTTAATAAGAGGCTTAATAACTTGAATAGCTTGAATGGTTTTGGGACGTGACCTAAAGATAATGACGAGTTAATAATATTGAGAAGCGGTTCTTCGGCTACAGGTAACAACTCTTTCAGTAATTTAGTGGGTACAGGATCTAATAAACATGTTGTTGGTTTAGATGCAGTGATAAGTTTATTTAGCTCTTCCTGTCCTATAGTTGTCAAGCACTGCAGTTTATCTTTGGGTGCGATGGATGAAACTGAAGTGTTAGACGCTGTAGAATCTACATTCGCTATTGTATTTCTGATGTTTTCTATTTTATTAGTGAAGAAATTCATAAAGTCATTACTATTAAATGTTGATGGAATATTTGAATCAGGTAGCGTCTGGTTATTTGTTAATTTAGCCACTGTGCTAAATAAAAACCTTGGATTGTTTTGGTTATTTTCAAAGAGTTTGTGGATATGCTCGGTCCTGGCAGTTTTTAGAGTCTGTCTATAGCTGGACATACTGGACATACAGTTTATCGCAACCTCAAAGTGTTCAGCGTCAAAATCAACTGTGCTGAAAAATGTGTTGAAAATAACTTATAGGTCATGCGTCTGCCATCTGACTGTCTATGATCCGTTATACAGCACTGACAGTGAAGCAGAAACATGGTCTTCGTGGGTGTTTTATTGGATGTATATAAAAACAGAAGCAGCTGTGTCAGGCAGAGGGAGAGAGCGTCTGAAGGCTGCTCTTTACAGAAGCCAGATTCTGTTTCCAGGAGCACAGTTTGTCATGCAGCTGCTGCCACTGCTGTTTGCCAAAAGTGCGGTGTGTGCTGTGGCTACAGGAAGTGAGACAGAAGCCAATCACGTCAGTATGGGCAGATTTTCAAACTCAACCCTTACTACTACTACTGTTTACTAACTTTTTCAATTTGTCTGAAAGTAGGAAATGACTTACCTCACTACAACCTTCCTCTGTGTCTGGTCGATCTTACAATAAACCATTTTAGTCCGAACAGCTAGAAATTCACAGGAAAACACAATAGGTATGTGTTGTTGTACAAGAACATGGATGCAATGCTTATTTAACGTTCAATTTACATAAACAGTTGAGTTTAGGTTGAAGGTTATACTTTATTGTCCCACTCAGGGAAATTTGACTCAGAACACAGAAGCGGAATCCATATATTAGCTCATACAGACAGAGCATGGAATGGCAAAACAGTGACATTTAATATAGACTTTAAATAGTCTGCAAAGGGAGTGCAGTGCCGTACCGTCAATGACGACGGCCTCCACATCTTCAGCACAGATCTGCAGCTCCTGCTGCATGTAATTGGATGTAGATGAAGATGATGCTGACGTAGTCGGTTAATATTCAGTTCACCCTCTCAACAGAAAATCTGTTTATGTTAATTAAAAAATAATCAAAATGAGAAGGTCAGTGAGCCGTTTCCTTTAGGGTTCAGAGGGAGGAGCAGCGGGTGAACAGCTCACTGTTAGATCAACACTAACTAGTCTGAATTGGCTGTCGTTGGTCAGTGGCAGGGAGGCTCCTGCTCTAATTAACGTTTGCCTTTTAAAAGAACCAAAACTGCTGAAACTCGAATTCCACCGACCCAGTGACACCACAGATAACAGACGTGTGTGAGCCTGTGCTCAACACTCCAATGCATTTACAAACAAACAACAAAAGATGAGCAGCAATTCACAGAAGACAAGCAACCGCTTATTAAATGGTATTTTAAATTAAGCAACACTCAAAGCTCATTAACAGCAGCTTTAAATGATACTACATAAACCACAGTACAAAATAAATGCCTTTTCTTTTATACAAATAAAAACAAAATGGTTGAAATAGAACAAAATAAAACTATTCAAGTATTAATGTAACAACAAAATATAAAATATTAATAAATAATGTATATGCTTGTTTGGTTTTTTAACACCATGCCAGCTTCCTTGGCTATTTGAACAAGATGAAACAGAATAAAAGAGCAATTCAAAAACCTATATACAACCAAACAAAATAAATTTGGTATTGATAGTTTCTTCAGAAGTGTTTGCTGAATAATATAATTACATTAAATAACTTTAGATGCCACGGGTCATTAAATATGATCATCCTCATGACCCCATGTTAAAATGTAGTAAGGAAGCTAGATATTTTTATGTATAAACAACCAATTTATACTGTCAAATCAAGTAAGTGAGTTGAACTTGAGAACAAAATTAGTTAGTTAGTTAATCACTGTCCAAAATTAGTTAATTACACTTAACAAAATTGTAAAACGCAACACTTGTTTTTGCCCCCAATTTTCATGAGCTGGACTCAAAGATCTAAGATTTTTTCTATGTTCACAAAAGGCCTATTTCTCTTAAATATTTTTCACAAATCTGTCTGAAGCTGTGTGAAGTTGCTGGATATTGGCAGGAACTGGAACACACTGTCGTATACGCCGATCCAGAGAATCCCAAACATGTTCAATGGGTGACATGTCCAGTGAGTATGCTGGCCATTCAAGAACTGGGATGTTTTCAGCTTCTAGGAATTGTGTTCAGATCCTTGTAACACGGAGTCGTGCATTATCATGCTGCAACATGAGGTGATGGTCGTGGATGAATGACACAACATTGGGTCTCAGGATCTCATCACAAAATCTCTGTGCATTCAAAATGCCATCTATAAAATGCACCTGTGTTCGTAGTCCATAACATTCACCTGCCCATACCATAACCCCACCACCACCATGGGCCACTCGATCCACACATGACGCCAAACACCCTGTTTGCCATCTGCCCTGTACATTGTACAGTCATGGCCAAAAGTTTTGAGAATTACATAAATATTGGAAATTGGAAAAGTTGCTGCTTAAGTTTTTATAATAGCAATTTGCATATACTCCACAATGTTATGAAGTGTGATCAGATTAATTGCATAGTCCTTCTTTGCCATGAATATTAAATTAATCCCAAAAAAACCTTTCCACTGCATTTCATTGCTGTCATTAAAGGACCTGCTGAGATCATTTCAGTAATCATCTAGTTAACTCAGGTGAGAATGTTGACGAGCACAAGGATGGAGATCATTATGTCAGGCTGATTGAGTTAGAATGGCAGACTTGACATGTTAATAAATCATTGCGTTGCATAAAAATGGCTTCACAGGCAAGGATATTGTGGGTACTAAGATTGCACCTAAATCAACAATTTATAGGATCATCAAGAACTTCAAAGAAAGAGGTTCAATTCATGTAAAGAAGGCTTCAGGGCGTCCAAGAAAGTCCAGCAAGCGCCAGGATGGTCTCCTAAAGAGGATTCAGCTGCGGGATCGGAGTGCCACCAGTGCAGAGCTTGCTCAGGAATGGCAGCAGGCAGGTGTGAGCGCATCTGCACGCACAGTGAGGCCAAGACTTTTGGAAGATGATCTGGTGTCAAGTAGGGCAGCAAAGAAGCCACTTCTCTCCAAAAAAACATCAGGGACAGATTGATCTTCTGCAGAAAGTATAGTGAATGGACTGCTGAGGACTGGGGCAAAGTCATATTCTCCGATGAAGCCCCTTTCCGATTGTTTGGGGCATCTGGAAAAAGGCTTGTCCGGGGAAGAAAAGGTGAGCGCTACAATCAGTCCTGTGTCATGCCAACAGTAAAGCATCCTGACACCATTCATGTGTGGGGTTGCTTCTCATCCAAGGGAGTGGGCTCACTCACAATTCTGCCCAAAAACACAGCCATGAATAAAGAATGGTACCAAAACACCCTCCAACAGCAACTTCTTCCAACAATCCAACAACAGTTTGGTGAAGAACAATGCATTTTCCAGCACAATGGAGCACCTTGCCATAAGGCAAAAGTGATAACTAAGTGGCTCGGGGACCAGAATGTTGAAATTTTGGGTCCATGGCCTGGAAACTCCCCAGATCTTAATCCCATTGAAAACTTGTGGTCAATCCTCAAGAGGCGGGTGGACAAACAAAAACTCACTAATTCGAACAAACTCCAAGAAGTGATTATGAAAGAATGGGTTGCTATCAGTCAGGATTTGGCCCAGAAGTTGATTGAGAGCATGCCCAGTCGAAATTGCAGAGGTCCTGAAAAAGAAGGGCCAACACTGCAAATACTGACTCTTTGCATAAATGTCATATAATTGTCGATAAAAGCCTTTGAAACGTATGAAGTGCTTGTAATTATATTTCAGTGCATCACAGAAACCACTGAAACAAATATCTAAAAGCAGTTTAGCAGCAAACTTTTTGAAAACTAATATTTATGTAATTCTCAAAACTTTTGGCCACGACTGTAAACCGTGATTCATCCGTCAAGAGAACAACTCTCCAAAGTGCCAGAGGCTATTGACTGTGAGCATTTTGGTTACGATGATGAACTGCAGTCAGGTCGAGAACCCGATGAAGACGACGAGCAGCAGATAAGCTTCCCTGAGATGGTTTCTGACAGTTTGTGCAGAAATTCTTTGGTTATGCAAGCCAATTATTGCAGCAGCTGTCCGGGTGGCTGGTCTCAGACGATCTTTGAGGTGAAGATGCTGGATGTGGAAGTCCTGGCCTGATGTGGTTACACATGGTCTGCGGTTGTGAGGATGGTTGGACGTACTGCCAAATTCCATGAAACACCTGTGGAGAAGCTTATGGTAGAGAAATTAACATTCACTTCACGGGAAGCAGCTCTAGTGGACATTCCTGCAGTCAGCATGCCAATTGCATGCTCCCTCAAAACCTGCAACATCTGTGGCATTGTGCTGTGTGATAAAACTGCACATTTTAGAGAGGCCTTTTATTGTGACCAGCCTACGGCACACCTGTGCAATAATCATGCTGTCTAATCAGCATCTTGATATGCCACACCTGTGAGGTGGATGGATTATCTCAGCAGAGGAGAAGTGCTCACTAACAGATTTAGACAGATTTGTGAACAATATTTGAGAGAAATCGGCCTTTTGTGTTCATAGAAAAAGTCTTAGATCTTTGAGTTCAGCTCATGATTAATGGCGGCAAAAACAAAAGTGTTGCATTTATAATTTTGTTCAGTGTATTTAGTAAACATATTCGTTTTTTGAGCTGGTTCTTTTTAATTACTTGGTTGATCTATGTGATAAATTAAATAGTTTTTTTGTTTGATTAAATAAAGATACCAGTAATTTTAAACATATCAAATGTATTTTATTTATTATTGCATATTTTACATATTCATTTGTCTTGTGTACAACATTTTTAATTAGGAAAACACATACTGAATGAGAAAAAGCTTCCTAAATCAGAATCAGAATCAGAATGAGCTTTATTGCCAGGTATGTTCACACATACGAGGAATTTGTTTTCGTGACAGAAGCTCCGCAGTGCAACATAACAGCGACAGACAAAAACACAATAGGAATAAAAAATACCAAAAAATACAAATAGGTGGGTAAGGAATGACAATATACAAATTGACAATGTATGGCAGGTATAATTACAATGAGCATTTCTGTATGTACATGTATATTATGTGCAAAAAATTTAAGTGTACGCTAAGTATGTATGTTAGATAAATAAGTGTAGTGTATATAAATATAAACAGTGTGGTGTGTTACATAGTTATTATCAGCTGTTCATAAGATGGATTGCCTGAGGGAAGAAACTGTTCCTGTGTCTGGTCATTCTGGTGTTCAGAGCTCTGTAGCGTCGACCAGATGGCAACAGTTCAGAGAGGGAGTGTGCTGGATGTGAGGGGTCCAGAGTGATTTTAACAGCCCTTTTGCTCACTCTGGATAAGTATAGTTCTTGAATAGAAGGGAGGGTTGTACCGATGATTCGCTCAGCAGTCCGGACTATCCTCTGTAGTCTTCTGAGGTCAGATTTAGAAGCTGAGCTGAACCAGACAGTTACTGAAGTGCAGAGGATGGATTCGATGATGGTGAAGTAGAACTGTTTCAGCAGCTCCTGTGGCAGGTTAAACTTCCTCAGCTGGCGAAGGAAGTACAACCTCTGCTGGGCCTTTTTCACAATGGAGTCAATGTGAATGTCCCACTTCAGGTCCTGAGAGATAGTGGTGCCCAGGAACCTGAATGACTCCACTGCAGTCACAGTGCTGTTCATGATGGTGAGTGGGGGGAGTGCAGGGGGGTTTCTCCTGAAGTCCACAATCATCTCCACTGTTTTGAGCGTGTTAAGCTCCAGGTTGTTGAGAGTGCACCAGACAGCCAGCTCTTTAACCTCCTGCCTGTAAGCAGACTCGTCACTGTCCTGAATGAGGCCGATGAGTGTGGTGTCGTCTGCAAACTTCAGGAGCTTGACAGAGGGGTCTTTAGATGTGCAATCGTTAGTGTACAGGGTGAAGAGCAGTGGGGAGAGAACGCAGCCCTGGGGAGCTCCGGTGCTGAATGTACGGGTGCTGGATGTGTATTTTCCCAGCCTCACTAGCTGCTGCCTGTCTGTCAGGAAGCTGTTGATCCACTGACAGATGGAGATGGGCACATAGAGATGAGTTAGTTTGGGCAGGAGGAGGTTTGGGATGATCGTGTTAAAGGCCGAGTTGAAGTCCACAAACAGGATCCTCACATAAGTCCCCGGTCTGTCTAGGTGTGGCAGAACATAATGCAGTCCAATGTTTACTGCATCGTCCACAGACCTGTTTGCTCTGTAGGCAAACTGAAGAGGATCAAGCAAGAGTCCAGTGATGTCTTTCAGGTGGGCCAGCACCAGTTTTTCAAATGACTTCATGACCACAGACATTAGAGCCACAGGCCTGTAGTCATTTAGTCCTGTAATTTTGGATTTCTTTGGGATGGGGATGACGGTGGAGCGTTTGAAGCATGAAGGGACTTCGCACATTTCCAGCAATCTGTTGAAGATCTTTGTGAAGATGGGGGCCAGCTGGTCAGCACAGGATTTCAGACAGGCTGGTGTAACACAATCTGGGCCTGGTGCTTTTTTCCTTTCCTGCTTCCGGAAGACCTGGCGCACCGCATCCTCGCTGATCTGTATTGCAGGTGTGGGGGAGAGGGGGGATGCAGGAGGTGTGAATGGTGAGAGTGCTTGATTGGAGAGGTGTTCAGGATGGGTTGCAGGAGCTGTTAATGGTGTGAACGGTTGTTTGGAGAGGCATTCAGGGTTGGTTGCAGGAGTTGTTATTGGTGTGAACGGTTGTGTGGAGAGGTGTCCAGGGCAGGTAATGGGCTTCTTTCAAACCTGCAGTAAAACTCGTTCAGATCGTCTGCCAGTCGTTGATTCTCCACAGTGCTGGGGGTGGTGTCTTGTAATTGGTGATCTCCTTTAGACTTTTCCACACTGATGCGGAGTCGTTCGAATGTGAACTGAGTCCTTATTTTTTCAGAATAATTCCTCTTTGTCACTTTGATCTCCTTTTCCAGTGTGTATTTAGCCGGTTTATACAGGACATTGTCCCCCTTCACGTAAGCATCTTCTTTGACCTGACGGAGCTGTCTGAGTTTTGTCATTGTTGTAATTTAGTTTAGTCCTGGTAGGAATGCATATATCCTCACAGAAACTGATATATGATGTTACAGTCTCTGTGAGTTCATCCAGATCGGTGGCAGCAGCTTCAAAAATACTC